>NW_027248607.1:0-69920 GCF_031021105.1 Erythrolamprus reginae | reverse complement strand
CTCTCCTCTTCCCAGTTTGCTCTCCATGTGTCCTCAACCTTTCACGGAGGGTTTTCCACCTCTCCTCTTCCCAGTTTGCTCTCCATGTGTCCCAAATCTTTCACACGGAGTGTTTTCCACCTCTCCTCTTCCCAGTTTGCTCTCCATGTGTCCTCAACCTTTTGCGGAGGGTTTTCCACCTCTCCTCTTCCCAGTTTGCTCTCCATGTGTCCCAAACCTTTCATGGAGGGTTTTCCACCTCTCCTCTTCCCAGTTTGCTCTCCATGTGTCCTCAACCTTTCACGGAGGGTTTTCCACCTCTCCTCTTCCCAGTTTGCTCTCCATGTGTCCTCAACCTTTCACGGACGGTTTTCCACCTCTCCTCTTCCCAGTTTGCTCTCCATGTGTCCCAAACCTTTCACGGAGGGTTTTCCACCTCTCCTCTTCCCAGTTTGCTCTCCATGTGTCCTCAACCTTTCACGGAGGGTTTTCCACCTCTCCTCTTCCCAGTTTGCTCTCCATGTGTCCTCAACCTTTCACGGAGGGTTTTCCACCTCTCCTCTTCCCAGTTTGCTCTCCATGTGTCCTCAACCTTTCGCGGAGGGTTTTCCACCTCTCCTCTTCCCAGTTTGCTCTCCATGTGTCCCAAACCTTTCGCGGAGGGTTTTCCACCTCTCCTCTTCCCAGTTTTCTCTCCATGTGTCCTCAACCTTTCACAGAGGGTTTTCCACCTCTCCTCTTCCCAGTTTGCTCTCCATGTGTCCTCAACCTTTCACGGAGGGTTTTCCACCTCTCCTCTTCCCAGTTTGCTCTCCATGTGTCCTCAACCTTTCGCGGAGGGTTTTCCACCTCTCCTCTTCCCAGTTTGCTCTCCATGTGTCCTCAACCTTTCACGGAGGGTTTTCCACCTCTCCTCTTCCCAGTTTGCTCTCCATGTGTCCTCAACCTTTCGCGGAGGGTTTTCCACCTCTCCTCTTCCCAGTTTGCTCTCCATGTGTCCTCAACCTTTCACGGAGGGTTTTCCACCTCTCCTCTTCCCAGTTTGCTCTCCATGTGTCCCAAACCTTTGGAGGAGGGTTTTCCACCTCTCCTCTTCCCAGTTTGCTCTCCATGTGTCCCAAACCTTTCATGGAGGGTTTTCCACCTCTCCTCTTCCAAGTTTGCTCTCCATGTGTCCCAAACCTTTCACGGAGGGTTTTCCACCTCTACTCTTCCCAGTTTGCTCTCCATGTGTCCTCAACCTTTCGCGGAGGGTTTTCTACCTCTCCTCTTTCCAGTTTGCTCTCCATGTGTCCCAAACCTTTCACGGAGGGTTTTCCACCTCTCCTCTTCCCAGTTTGCTCTCCATGTGTCCTCAACCTTTCACGGAGGGTTTTCCACCTCTCCTCTTCCCAGTTTGCTCTCCATGTGTCCTCAACCTTTCGCGGAGGGTTTTCCACCTCTCCTCTTCCCAGTTTGCTCTCCATGTGTCCCAAACCTTTGGAGGAGGGTTTTCCACCTCTCCTCTTCCCAGTTTGCTCTCCATGTGTCCCAAACCTTTCACGGAGGGTTTTCCACCTCTCCTCTTCCCAGTTTGCTCTCCATGTGTCCCAAACCTTTCACGGAGGGTTTTCCACCTCTCCTCTTCCCAGTTTGCTCTCCATGTGTCCCAAATCTTTCACACGGATGGTTTTCCACCTCTCCTCTTCCCAGTTTGCTCTCCATGTGTCCTCAACCTTTCGCGGAGGGTTTTCCACCTCTCCTCTTCCCAGTTTGCTCTCCATGTGTCCCAAACCTTTCACGGAGGGTTTTCCACCTCTCCTCTTCCCAGTTTGCTCTCCATGTGTCCTCAACCTTTCACGGAGGGTTTTCCACCTCTCCTCTTCCCAGTTTGCTCTCCATGTGTCCTCAATCTTTCACGGAGGGTTTTCCACCTCTCCTCTTCCCAGTTTGCTCTCCATGTGTCCCAAACATTTGGAGGAGGGTTTTCCACCTCTCCTCTTCCCAGTTTGCTCTCCATGTGTCCTCAACCTTTCACGGAGGGTTTTCCACCTCTCCTCTTCCCAGTTTGCTCTCCATGTGTCCCAAACCTTTCACGGAGGGTTTTCCACCTCTCCTCTTCCCAGTTTGCTCTCCATGTGTCCTCAACCTTTCACGGAGGGTTTTCCACCTCTCCTCTTCCCAGTTTGCTCTCCATGTGTCCTCAACCTTTCACGGGGGGGGAGGGGGGGGGGGGGGGGGTTTTCCACCTCTGCTCTTCCCAGTTTGCTCTCCATGTGTCCCAATCCTTTGGAGGAGGGTTTTCCACCTCTCCTCTTCCCAGTTTGCTCTCCATGTGTCCCAAACCTTTCACAGAGGGTTTTCCAACTCTCCTCTTCCCAGTTTGCTCTCCATGTGTCCCAAACCTTTCACGGAGGGTTTTCCACCTCTCCTCTTCCCAGTTTGCTCTCCATGTGTCCCAAATCTTTCACACGGATGGTTTTCCACCTCTCCTCTTCCCAGTTTGCTCTCCATGTGTCCTCAACCTTTCGCGGAGGGTTTTCCACCTCTCCTCTTCCCAGTTTGCTCTCCATGTGTCCCAAACCTTTCACGGATGGTTTTCCACCTCTACTCTTCCCAGTTTGCTCTCCATGTGTCCTCAACCTTTCACGGAGGGTTTTCCACCTCTCCTCTTCCCAGTTTGCTCTCCATGTGTCCTCAACCTTTCACGGAGGGTTTTCCACCTCTCCTCTTCCCAGTTTGCTCTCCATGTGTCCCAAACATTTGGAGGAGGGTTTTCCACCTCTCCTCTTCCCAGTTTGCTCTCCATGTGTCCTCAACCTTTCACGGAGGGTTTTCCACCTCTCCTCTTCCCAGTTTGCTCTCCATGTGTCCCAAACCTTTCACGGAGGGTTTTCCACCTCTCCTCTTCCCAGTTTGCTCTCCATGTGTCCTCAACCTTTCACGGAGGGTTTTCCACCTCTCCTCTTCCCAGTTTGCTCTCCATGTGTCCCAAACCTTTCACGGAGGGTTTTCCACCTCTCCTCTTCCCAGTTTGCTCTCCATGTGTCCTCAACCTTTCACGGAGGGTTTTCCACCTCTCCTCTTCCCAGTTTGCTCTCCATGTGTCCCAAACCTTTCACGGAGGGTTTTCCACCTCTCCTCTTCCCAGTTTGCTCTCCATGTGTCCCAAACATTTGGAGGAGGGTTTTCCACCTCTCCTCTTCCCAGTTTGCTCTCCATGTGTCCTCAACCTTTCACGGAGGGTTTTCCACCTCTCCTCTTCCCAGTTTGCTCTCCATGTGTCCCAAACCTTTCACGGAGGGTTTTCCACCTCTCCTCTTCCCAGTTTGCTCTCCATGTGTCCTCAACCTTTCACGGAGGGTTTTCCACCTCTCCTCTTCCCAGTTTGCTCTCCATGTGTCCCAAACCTTTCACGGAGGGTTTTCCACCTCTCCTCTTCCCAGTTTGCTCTCCATGTGTCCTCAACCTTTCACGGAGGGTTTTCCACCTCTCCTCTTCCCAGTTTGCTCTCCATGTGTCCCAAACCTTTCACGGAGGGTTTTCCACCTCTCCTCTTCCCAGTTTGCTCTCCATGTGTCCCAAACCTTTCACGGAGGGTTTTCCACCTCTCCTCTACCCAGTTTGCTCTCCATGTGTCCCAAATCTTTCACACGGAGGGTTTTCCACCTCTCCTCTTCCCAGTTTGCTCTCCATGTGTCCTCAACCTTTCGCGGAGGGTTTTCCACCTCTCCTCTTCCCAGTTTGCTCTCCATGTGTCCCAAACCTTTCACGGAGGGTTTTCCACGTCTCCTCTTCCCAGTTTGCTCTCCATGTGTCCCAAACCTTTCACGGAGGGTTTTCCACCTCTCCTCTTCCCAGTTTGCTACCAATGTGTCCTCAACCTTTCACGGAGGGTTTTCCACCTCTCCTCTTCCCAGTTTGCTCTCCATGTGTCCTCAACCTTTCACGGAGGGTTTTCCACCTCTCCTCTTCCCAGTTTGCTCTCCATGTGTCCCAAACCTTTCACGGAGGGTTTTCCACCTCTCCTCTTCCCAGTTTGCTCTCCATGTGTCCTCAACCTTACACGGAGGGTTTTCCACCTCTCCTCTTCCCAGTTTGCTCTCCATGTGTCCTCAACCTTTCACGGAGGGTTTTCCACCTCTCCTCTTCCCAGTTTGCTCTCCATGTGTCCCAAACCTTTCACGGAGGGTTTTCCACCTCTCCTCTTCCCAGTTTGCTCTC
Source organism: Erythrolamprus reginae (assembly GCF_031021105.1). Lineage (NCBI taxonomy): Eukaryota > Metazoa > Chordata > Lepidosauria > Squamata > Dipsadidae > Erythrolamprus > Erythrolamprus reginae. The sequence goes on along the minus strand of NW_027248607.1, from coordinate 65,738 downwards.
CATGTGTCCCAAACCTTTCACGGAGGGTTTTCCACCTCTCCTCTTCCCAGTTTGCTCTCCATTTGTCCCAAACCTTTCACGGAGGGTTTTCCACCTCTCCTCTTCCCAGTTTGCTCTCCATGTGTCCCAAATCTTTCACACGGATGGTTTTCCACCTCTCCTCTTCCCAGTTTTCTCTCCATGTGTCCTCAACCTTTCGCGGAGGGTTTTCCACCTCTCCTCTTCCCAGTTTGCTCTCCATGTGTCCCAAACCTTTCACGGAGGGTTTTCCACCTCTCCTCTTCCCAGTTTGCTCTCCATGTGTCCTCAACCTTTCACGGAGGGTTTTCCACCTCTCCTCTTCCCAGTTTGCTCTCCATGTGTCCTCAACCTTTCACGGAGGGTTTTCCACCTCTCCTCTTCCCAGTTTGCTCTCCATGTGTCCCAAACATTTGGAGGAGGGTTTTCCACCTCTCCTCTTCCCAGTTTGCTCTCCATGTGTCCTCAACCTTTCACGGAGGGTTTTCCACCTCTCCTCTTCCCAGTTTGCTCTCCATGTGTCCCAAACCTTTCACGGAGGGTTTTCCACCTCTCCTCTTCCCAGTTTGCTCTCCATGTGTCCTCAACCTTTCACGGAGGGTTTTCCACCTCTCCTCTTCCCAGTTTGCTCTCCATGTGTCCCAAACCTTTCACGGTGGGTTTTCCACCTCTCCTCTTCCCAGTTTGCTCTCCATGTGTCCTCAACCTTTCACGGAGGGTTTTCCACCTCTCCTCTTCCCAGTTTGCTCTCCATGTGTCCTCAACCTTTCACGGAGGGTTTTCCACCTCTCCTCTTCCCAGTTTGCTCTCCATGTGTCCTCAACCTTTCACGGAGGGTTTTCCACCTCTCCTCTTCCCAGTTTGCTCTCCATGTGTCCTCAACCTTACACGGAGGGTTTTCCACCTCTCCTCTTCCCAGTTTGCTCTCCATGTGTCCTCAACCTTTCACGGAGGGTTTTCCACCTCTCCTCTTCCCAGTTTGCTCTCCATGTGTCCCAAACCTTTCACGGAGGGTTTTCCACCTCTCCTCTTCCCAGTTTGCTCTCCATGTGTCCCAAACCTTTCACGGAGGGTTTTCCACCTCTCCTCTTCCCAGTTTGCTCTCCATGTGTCCCAAACCTTTCACGGAGGGTTTTCCACCTCTCCTCTTCCCAGTTTGCTCTCCATGTGTCCCAAATCTTTCACACGGATGGTTTTCCACCTCTCCTCTTCCCAGTTTTCTCTCCATGTGTCCTCAACCTTTCGCGGAGGGTTTTCCACCTCTCCTCTTCCCAGTTTGCTCTCCATGTGTCCCAAACCTTTCACGGAGGGTTTTCCACCTCTCCTCTTCCCAGTTTGCTCTCCATGTGTCCTCAACCTTTCACGGAGGGTTTTCCACCTCTCCTCTTCCCAGTTTGCTCTCCATGTGTCCTCAACCTTTCACGGAGGGTTTTCCACCTCTCCTCTTCCCAGTTTGCTCTCCATGTGTCCCAAACCTTTCACGGAGGGTTTTCCACCTCTCCTCTTCCCAGTTTGCTCTCCATGTGTCCTCAACCTTTCACGGAGGGTTTTCCACCTCTCCTCTTCCCAGTTTGCTCTCCATGTGTCCCAAACCTTTCACGGTGGGTTTTCCACCTCTCCTCTTCCCAGTTTGCTCTCCATGTGTCCTCAACCTTTCACGGAGGGTTTTCCACCTCTCCTCTTCCCAGTTTGCTCTCCATGTGTCCTCAACCTTTCACGGAGGGTTTTCCACCTCTCCTCTTCCCAGTTTGCTCTCCATGTGTCCTCAACCTTTCACGGAGGGTTTTCCACCTCTCCTCTTCCCAGTTTGCTCTCCATGTGTCCCAAACCTTTGGAGGAGGGTTTTCCACCTCTCCTCTTCCCAGTTTGCTCTCCATGTGTCCCAAACCTTTCACGGAGGGTTTTCCACCTCTCCTCTTCCCAGTTTGCTCTCCATGTGTCCCAAATCTTTCACACGGATGGTTTTCCACCTCTCCTCTTCCCAGTTTGCTCTCCATGTGTCCTCAACCTTTCGCGGAGGGTTTTCCACCTCTCCTCTTCCCAGTTTGCTCTCCATGTGTCCCAAACCTTTCACGGAGGGTTTTCCACCTCTCCTCTTCCCAGTTTGCACTCCATGTGTCCACAACCTTTCACGGAGGGTTTTCCACCTCTCCTCTTCCCAGTTTGCTCTCCATGTGTCCTCAACCTTTCACGGATGGTTTTCCACCTCTCCTCTTCCCAGTTTGCTCTCCATGTGTCCCAAACCTTTCACGGAGGGTTTTCCACCTCTCCTCTTCCAAGTTTGCTCTCCATGTGTCCCAAACCTTTCACGGAGGGTTTTCCACCTCTCCTCTTCCCAGTTTGCTCTCCATGTGTCCCAAACCTTTCACGGAGGGTTTTCCACCTCTCCTCTTCCCAGTTTGCTCTCCATGTGTCCCAAACCTTTCACGGAGGGTTTTCCACCTCTCCTCTTCCCAGTTTGCTCTCCATGTGTCCTCAACCTTTCACGGAGGGTTTTCCACCTCTCCTCTTCCCAGTTTGCTCTCCATGTGTCCCAAACATTTGGAGGAGGGTTTTCCACCTCTCCTCTTCCCAGTTTGCTCTCCATGTGTCCTCAACCTTTCACGGAGGGTTTTCCACCTCTCCTCTTCCCAGTTTGCTCTCCATGTGTCCCAAACCTTTCACGGAGGGTTTTCCACCTCTCCTCTTCCCAGTTTGCTCTCCATGTGTCCTCAACCTTTCACGGAGGGTTTTCCACCTCTCCTCTTCACAGTTTGCTCTCCATGTGTCCTCAACCTTTCACGGAGTGTTTTCCACCTCTCCTCTTCCCAGTTTGCTCTCCATGTGTCCTCAACCTTTCACGGAGGGTTTTCCACCTCTCCTCTTCCCAGTTTGCTCTCCATGTGTCCCAAACCTTTCACGGAGGGTTTTCCACCTCTCCTCTTCCCAGTTTGCTCTCCATGTGTCCCAAACCTTTCATGGAGGGTTTTCCACCTCTCCTCTTCCCAGTTTGCTCTCCATGTGTCCCAAATCTTTCACACGGAGGGTTTTCCACCTCTCCTCTTCCCAGTTTGCTCTCCATGTGTCCTCAACCTTTTGCGGAGGGTTTTCCACCTCTCCTCTTCCCAGTTTGCTCTCCATGTGTCCCAAACCTTTCATGGAGGGTTTTCCACCTCTCCTCTTCCCAGTTTGCTCTCCATGTGTCCTCAACCTTTCACGGACGGTTTTCCACCTCTCCTCTTCCCAGTTTGCTCTCCATGTGTCCCAAACCTTTCACGGAGGGTTTTCCACCTCTCCTCTTCCCAGTTTGCTCTCCATGTGTCCTCAACCTTTCACGGAGGGTTTTCCACCTCTCCTCTTCCCAGTTTGCTCTCCATGTGTCCTCAACCTTTCACGGAGGGTTTTCCACCTCTCCTCTTCCCAGTTTGCTCTCCATGTGTCCTCAACCTTTCGCGGAGGGTTTTCCACCTCTCCTCTTCCCAGTTTGCTCTCCATGTGTCCCAAACCTTTCGCGGAGGGTTTTCCACCTCTCCTCTTCCCAGTTTTCTCTCCATGTGTCCTCAACCTTTCACAGAGGGTTTTCCACCTCTCCTCTTCCCAGTTTGCTCTCCATGTGTCCTCAACCTTTCACGGAGGGTTTTCCACCTCTCCTCTTCCCAGTTTGCTCTCCATGTGTCCTCAACCTTTCGCGGAGGGTTTTCCACCTCTCCTCTTCCCAGTTTGCTCTCCATGTGTCCTCAACCTTTCACGGAGGGTTTTCCACCTCTCCTCTTCCCAGTTTGCTCTCCATGTGTCCCAAACCTTTGGAGGAGGGTTTTCCACCTCTCCTCTTCCCAGTTTGCTCTCCATGTGTCCCAAACCTTTCATGGAGGGTTTTCCACCTCTCCTCTTCCAAGTTTGCTCTCCATGTGTCCCAAACCTTTCACGGAGGGTTTTCCACCTCTCCTCTTCCCAGTTTGCTCTCCATGTGTCCCAAACCTTTCGAGGAGGGTTTTCCACCTCTCCTCTTCCCAGTTTGTTCTCCATGTGTCCTCAACCTTTCGCGGAGGGTTTTCCACCTCTCCTCTTCCCAGTTTGCTCTCCATGTGTCCTCAAACTTTCACGGAGGGTTTTCCACCTCTCCTCTTCCCAGTTTGTTCTCCATGTGTCCCCAACCTTTCGCGGAGGGTTTTCCACCTCTCTTCTTCCCAGTTTGCTCTCCATGTGTCCTCAAACTTTCGCGGAGGGTTTTCCACCTCTCCACTTCCCAGTTTGCTCTCCATGTGTCCTCAACCTTTCACGGAGGGTTTTCCACCTCTCCTCTTCCCAGTTTGCTCTCCATGTGTCCTCAACCTTTCACGGAGGGTTTTCCACCTCTACTCTTCCCAGTTTGCTCTCCATGTGTCCTCAACCTTTCACGGAGGGTTTTCCACCTCTCCTCTTCCCAGTTTGCTCTCCATGTGTCCTCAACCTTTCACGGAGGGTTTTCCACCTCTCCTCTTCCCAGTTTGCTCTCCATGTGTCCCAAACCTTTCACGGAGGGTTTTCCACCTCTCCTCTTCCCAGTTTGCTCTCCATGTGTCCTCAACCTTTCGCGGAGGGTTTTCCACCTCTCATCTTCCCAGTTTGCTCTCCATGTGTCCTCAACCTTTCGCAGAGGGTTTTCCACCTCTCCTCTTCCCAGTTTGCTCTCCATGTGTCCTCAACCTTTCACGGAGGGTTTTCCACCTGTCCTCTTCCCAGTTTGCTCTCCATGTGTCCTCAACCTTTCACGGAGGGTTTTCCACCTCTCCTCTTCCCAGTTTGCTCTCCATGTGTCCCAAACCTTTGGAGGAGGGTTTTCCACCTCTCCTCTTCCCAGTTTGCTCTCCATGTGTCCCAAACCTTTCATGGAGGGTTTTCCACCTCTCCTCTTCCAAGTTTGCTCTCCATGTGTCCCAAACCTTTCACGGAGGGTTTTCCACCTCTCCTCTTCCCAGTTTGCTCTCCATGTGTCCCAAACCTTTCACGGAGGGTTTTCCACCTCTCCTCTTCCCAGTTTGCTCTCCATGTGTCCCAAACCTTTCGAGGAGGGTTTTCCACCTCTCCTCTTCCCAGTTTGCTCTCCAAGTGTCCTCAACCTTTCACGGAGGGTTTTCCACCTCTCCTCTTCCCAGTTTGCTCTCCATGTGTCCTCAACCTTTCGCGGAGGGTTTTCCACCTCTCCTCTTCCAAGTTTGCTCTCCATGTGTCCCAAACCTTTCGCGGAGGGTTTTCCACCTCTCCTCTTCCCAGTTTGCTCTCCATGTGTCCTCAACCTTTCACGGAGGGTTTTCCACCTCTCCTCTTCCCAGTTTGCTCTCCATGTGTCCTCAACCTTTCACGGAGGGTTTTCCACCTCTCCTCTTCCCAGTTTGCTCTCCATGTGTCCTCAACCTTTCGCGGAGGGTTTTCCACCTCTCCTCTTTCCAGTTTGCTCTCCATGTGTCCCAAACCTTTCACGGAGGGTTTTCCACCTCTCCTCTTCCCAGTTTGCTCTCCATGTGTCCTCAACCTTTCACGGAGGGTTTTCCACCTCTCCTCTTCCCAGTTTGCTCTCCATGTGTCCCAAACCTTTGGAGGAGGGTTTTCCACCTCTCCTCTTCCCAGTTTGCTCTCCATCTGTCCCAAACCTTTCACGGAGGGTTTTCCACCTCTCCTCTTCCCAGTTTGCTCTCCATGTGTCCCAAACCTTTCACGGAGGGTTTTCCACCTCTGCTCTTCCCAGTTTGCTCTCCATGTGTCCTCAACCTTTCGCGGAGGGTTTTCTACCTCTCCTCTTTCCAGTTTGCTCTCCATGTGTCCCAAACCTTTCACGGAGGGTTTTCCACCTCTCCTCTTCCCAGTTTGCTCTCCATGTGTCCTCAACCTTTCACGGAGGGTTTTCCACCTCTCCTCTTCCCAGTTTGCTCTCCATGTGTCCTCAACCTTTCACGGAGGGTTTTCCACCTCTCCTCTTCCCAGTTTGCTCTCCATGTGTCCCAAACCTTTGGAGGAGGGTTTTCCACCTCTCCTCTTCCCAGTTTGCTCTCCATGAGTCCCAAACCTTTCACGGAGGGTTTTCCACCTCTCCTCTTCCCAGTTTGCTCTCCATGTGTCCCAAACCTTTCACGGAGGGTTTTCCACCTCTCCTCTTCCCAGTTTGCTCTCCATGTGTCCCAAATCTTTCACACGGATGGTTTTCCACCTCTCCTCTTCCCAGTTTGCTCTCCATGTGTCCTCAACCTTTCGCGGAGGGTTTTCCACCTCTCCTCTTCCCAGTTTGCTCTCCATGTGTCCCAAACCTTTCACGGAGGGTTTTCCACCTCTCCTCTTCCCAGTTTGCTCTCCATGTGTCCTCAACCTTTCACGGAGGGTTTTCCACCTCTCCTCTTCCCAGTTTGCTCTCCATGTGTCCTCAACCTTTCACGGAGGGTTTTCCACCTCTCCTCTTCCCAGTTTGCTCTCCATGTGTCCCAAACATTTGGAGGAGGGTTTTCCACCTCTCCTCTTCCCAGTTTGCTCTCCATGTGTCCTCAACCTTTCACGGAGGGTTTTCCACCTCTCCTCTTCCCAGTTTGCTCTCCATGTGTCCCAAACCTTTCACGGAGGGTTTTCCACCTCTCCTCTTCCCAGTTTGCTCTCCATGTGTCCTCAACCTTTCACGGAGGGTTTTCCACCTCTCCTCTTCCCAGTTTGCTCTCCATGTGTCCTCAACCTTTCACGGAGGGTTTTCCACCTCTGCTCTTCCCAGTTTGCTCTCCATGTGTCCCAATCCTTTGGAGGAGGGTTTTCCACCTCTCCTCTTCCCAGTTTGCTCTCCATGTGTCCCAAACCTTTCACAGAGGGTTTTCCAACTCTCCTCTTCCCAGTTTGCTCTCCATGTGTCCCAAACCTTTCACGGAGGGTTTTCCACCTCTCCTCTTCCCAGTTTGCTCTCCATGTGTCCCAAATCTTTCACACGGATGGTTTTCCACCTCTCCTCTTCCCAGTTTGCTCTCCATGTGTCCTCAACCTTTCGCAGAGGGTTTTCCACCTCTCCTCTTCCCAGTTTGCTCTCCATGTGTCCCAAACCTTTCACGGAGGGTTTTCCACCTCTCCTCTTCCCAGTTTGCTCTCCATGTGTCCTCAACCTTTCACGGAGGGTTTTCCACCTCTCCTCTTCCCAGTTTGCTCTCCATGTGTCCTCAACCTTTCACGGAGGGTTTTCCACCTCTCCTCTTCCCAGTTTGCTCTCCATGTGTCCCAAACATTTGGAGGAGGGTTTTCCACCTCTCCTCTTCCCAGTTTGCTCTCCATGTGTCCTCAACCTTTCACGGAGGGTTTCCACCTCTCCTCTTCCCAGTTTGCTCTCCATGTGTCCCAAACCTTTCACGGAGGGTTTTCCACCTCTCCTCTTCCCAGTTTGCTCTCCATGTGTCCTCAACCTTTCACGGAGGGTTTTCCACCTCTCCTCTTCCCAGTTTGCTCTCCATGTGTCCCAAACCTTTCACGGAGGGTTTTCCACCTCTCCTCTTCCCAGTTTGCTCTCCATGTGTCCTCAACCTTTCACGGAGGGTTTTCCACCTCTCCTCTTCCCAGTTTGCTCTCCATGTGTCCCAAACCTTTCACGGAGGGTTTTCCACCTCTCCTCTTCCCAGTTTGCTCTCCATGTGTCCCAAACATTTGGAGGAGGGTTTTCCACCTCTCCTCTTCCCAGTTTGCTCTCCATGTGTCCTCAACCTTTCACGGAGGGTTTTCCACCTCTCCTCTTCCCAGTTTGCTCTCCATGTGTCCCAAACCTTTCACGGAGGGTTTTCCACCTCTCCTCTTCCCAGTTTGCTCTCCATGTGTCCTCAACCTTTCACGGAGGGTTTTCCACCTCTCCTCTTCCCAGTTTGCTCTCCATGTGTCCCAAACCTTTCACGGAGGGTTTTCCACCTCTCCTCTTCCCAGTTTGCTCTCCATGTGTCCTCAACCTTTCACGGAGGGTTTTCCACCTCTCCTCTTCCCAGTTTGCTCTCCATGTGTCCCAAACCTTTCACGGAGGGTTTTCCACCTCTCCTCTTCCCAGTTTGCTCTCCATGTGTCCCAAACCTTTCACGGAGGGTTTTCCACCTCTCCTCTACCCAGTTTGCTCTCCATGTGTCCCAAATCTTTCACACGGAGGGTTTTCCACCTCTCCTCTTCCCAGTTTGCTCTCCATGTGTCCTCAACCTTTCGCGGAGGGTTTTCCACCTCTCCTCTTCCCAGTTTGCTCTCCATGTGTCCCAAACCTTTCACGGAGGGTTTTCCACGTCTCCTCTTCCCAGTTTGCTCTCCATGTGTCCCAAACCTTTCACGGAGGGTTTTCCACCTCTCCTCTTCACAGTTTGCTACCAATGTGTCCTCAACCTTTCACGGAGGGTTTTCCACCTCTCCTCTTCCCAGTTTGCTCTCCATGTGTCCTCAACCTTTCACGGAGGGTTTTCCACCTCTCCTCTTCCCAGTTTGCTCTCCATGTGTCCCAAACCTTTCACGGAGGGTTTTCCACCTCTCCTCTTCCCAGTTTGCTCTCCATGTGTCCTCAACCTTACACGGAGGGTTTTCCACCTCTCCTCTTCCCAGTTTGCTCTCCATGTGTCCTCAACCTTTCACGGAGGGTTTTCCACCTCTCCTCTTCCCAGTTTGCTCTCCATGTGTCCCAAACCTTTCACGGAGGGTTTTCCACCTCTCCTCTTCCCAGTTTGCTCTCCATGTGTCCCAAACCTTTCACGGAGGGTTTTCCACCTCTCCTCTTCCCAGTTTGCTCTCCATGTGTCCCAAACCTTTCACGGAGGGTTTTCCACCTCTCCTCTTCCCAGTTTGCTCTCCATGTGTCCCAAATCTTTCACACGGATGGTTTTCCACCTCTCCTCTTCCCAGTTTTCTCTCCATGTGTCCTCAACCTTTCGCGGAGGGTTTTCCACCTCTCCTCTTCCCAGTTTGCTCTCCATGTGTCCCAAACCTTTCACGGAGGGTTTTCCACCTCTCCTCTTCCCAGTTTGCTCTCCATGTGTCCTCAACCTTTCACGGAGGGTTTTCCACCTCTCCTCTTCCCAGTTTGCTCTCCATGTGTCCTCAACCTTTCACGGAGGGTTTTCCACCTCTCCTCTTCCCAGTTTGCTCTCCATGTGTCCCAAACATTTGGAGGAGGGTTTTCCACCTCTCCTCTTCCCAGTTTGCTCTCCATGTGTCCTCAACCTTTCACGGAGGGTTTTCCACCTCTCCTCTTCCCAGTTTGCTCTCCATGTGTCCCAAACCTTTCACGGAGGGTTTTCCACCTCTCCTCTTCCCAGTTTGCTCTCCATGTGTCCTCAACCTTTCACGGAGGGTTTTCCACCTCTCCTCTTCCCAGTTTGCTCTCCATGTGTCCCAAACCTTTCACGGTGGGTTTTCCACCTCTCCTCTTCCCAGTTTGCTCTCCATGTGTCCTCAACCTTTCACGGAGGGTTTTCCACCTCTCCTCTTCCCAGTTTGCTCTCCATGTGTCCTCAACCTTTCACGGAGGGTTTTCCACCTCTCCTCTTCCCAGTTTGCTCTCCATGTGTCCTCAACCTTTCACGGAGGGTTTTCCACCTCTCCTCTTCCCAGTTTGCTCTCCATGTGTCCCAAACCTTTGGAGGAGGGTTTTCCACCTCTCCTCTTCCCAGTTTGCTCTCCATGTGTCCCAAACCTTTCACGGAGGGTTTTCCACGTCTCCTCTTCCCAGTTTGCTCTCCATGTGTCCCAAACCTTTCACGGAGGGTTTTCCACCTCTCCTCTTCCCAGTTTGCTACCAATGTGTCCTCAACCTTTCACGGAGGGTTTTCCACCTCTCCTCTTCCCAGTTTGCTCTCCATGTGTCCTCAACCTTTCACGGAGGGTTTTCCACCTCTCCTCTTCCCAGTTTGCTCTCCATGTGTCCCAAACCTTTCACGGAGGGTTTTCCACCTCTCCTCTTCCCAGTTTGCTCTCCATGTGTCCTCAACCTTACACGGAGGGTTTTCCACCTCTCCTCTTCCCAGTTTGCTCTCCATGTGTCCTCAACCTTTCACGGAGGGTTTTCCACCTCTCCTCTTCCCAGTTTGCTCTCCATGTGTCCCAAACCTTTCACGGAGGGTTTTCCACCTCTCCTCTTCCCAGTTTGCTCTCCATGTGTCCCAAACCTTTCACGGAGGGTTTTCCACCTCTCCTCTTCCCAGTTTTCTCTCCATGTGTCCTCAACCTTTCGCGGAGGGTTTTCCACCTCTCCTCTTCCCAGTTTGCTCTCCATGTGTCCCAAACCTTTCACGGAGGGTTTTCCACCTCTCCTCTTCCCAGTTTGCTCTCCATGTGTCCTCAACCTTTCACGGAGGGTTTTCCACCTCTCCTCTTCCCAGTTTGCTCTCCATGTGTCCTCAACCTTTCACGGAGGGTTTTCCACCTCTCCTCTTCCCAGTTTGCTCTCCATGTGTCCCAAACATTTGGAGGAGGGTTTTCCACCTCTCCTCTTCCCAGTTTGCTCTCCATGTGTCCTCAACCTTTCACGGAGGGTTTTCCACCTCTCCTCTTCCCAGTTTGCTCTCCATGTGTCCCAAACCTTTCACGGAGGGTTTTCCACCTCTCCTCTTCCCAGTTTGCTCTCCATGTGTCCTCAACCTTTCACGGAGGGTTTTCCACCTCTCCTCTTCCCAGTTTGCTCTCCATGTGTCCCAAACCTTTCACGGTGGGTTTTCCACCTCTCTTCTTCCCAGTTTGCTCTCCATGTGTCCTCAACCTTTCACGGAGGGTTTTCCACCTCTCCTCTTCCCAGTTTGCTCTCCATGTGTCCTCAACCTTTCACGGAGGGTTTTCCACCTCTCCTCTTCCCAGTTTGCTCTCCATGTGTCCTCAACCTTTCACGGAGGGTTTTCCACCTCTCCTCTTCCCAGTTTGCTCTCCATGTGTCCTCAACCTTTCACGGAGGGTTTTCCACCTCTCCTCTTCCCAGTTTGCTCTCCATGTGTCCCAAACCTTTGGAGGAGGGTTTTCCACCTCTCCTCTTCCCAGTTTGCTCTCCATGTGTCCCAAACCTTTCACGGAGGGTTTTCCACCTCTCCTCTTCCCAGTTTGCTCTCCATGTGTCCCAAATCTTTCACACGGATGGTTTTCCACCTCTCCTCTTCCCAGTTTGCTCTCCATGTGTCCTCAACCTTTCGCGGAGGGTTTTCCACCTCTCCTCTTCCCAGTTTGCTCTACATGTGTCCCAAACCTTTCACGGAGGGTTTTCCACCTCTCCTCTTCCCAGTTTGCTCTCCATGTGTCCTCAACCTTTCACGGAGGGTTTTCCACCTCTCCTCTTCCCAGTTTGCTCTCCATGTGTCCTCAACCTTTCACGGAGGGTTTTCCACCTCTCCTCTTCCCAGTTTGCTCTCCATGTGTCCCAAACATTTGGAGGAGGGTTTTCCACCTCTCCTCTTCCCAGTTTGCTCTCCATGTGTCCTCAACCTTTCACGGAGGGTTTTCCACCTCTCCTCTTCCCAGTTTGCTCTCCATGTGTCCCAAACCTTTCACGGAGGGTTTTCCACCTCTCCTCTTCCCAGTTTGCTCTCCATGTGTCCTCAACCTTTCACGGAGGGTTTTCCACCTCTCCTCTTCCCAGTTTGCTCTCCATGTGTCCCAAACCTTTCACGGTGGGTTTTCCACCTCTCCTCTTCCCAGTTTGCTCTCCATGTGTCCTCAACCTTTCACGGAGGGTTTTCCACCTCTCCTCTTCCCAGTTTGCTCTCCATGTGTCCTCAACCTTTCACGCAGGGTTTTCCACCTCTCCTCTTCCCAGTTTGCTCTCCATGTGTCCTCAACCTTTCACGGAGGGTTTTCCACCTCTCCTCTTCCCAGTTTGCTCTCCATGTGTCCCAAACCTTTGGAGGAGGGTTTTCCACCTCTCCTCTTCCCAGTTTGCTCTCCATGTGTCCCAAACCTTTCACGGAGGGTTTTCCACGTCTCCTCTTCCCAGTTTGCTCTCCATGTGTCCCAAACCTTTCACGGAGGGTTTTCCACCTCTCCTCTTCCCAGTTTGCTACCAATGTGTCCTCAACCTTTCACGGAGGGTTTTCCACCTCTCCTCTTCCCAGTTTGCTCTCCATGTGTCCTCAACCTTTCACGGAGGGTTTTCCACCTCTCCTCTTCCCAGTTTGCTCTCCATGTGTCCCAAACCTTTCACGGAGGGTTTTCCACCTCTCCTCTTCCCAGTTTGCTCTCCATGTGTCCTCAACCTTACACGGAGGGTTTTCCACCTCTCCTCTTCCCAGTTTGCTCTCCATGTGTCCTCAACCTTTCACGGAGGGTTTTCCACCTCTCCTCTTCCCAGTTTGCTCTCCATGTGTCCCAAACCTTTCACGGAGGGTTTTCCACCTCTCCTCTTCCCAGTTTGCTCTCCATGTGTCCCAAACCTTTCACGGAGGGTTTTCCACCTCTCCTCTTCCCAGTTTGCTCTCCATGTGTCCCAAACCTTTCACGGAGGGTTTTCCACCTCTCCTCTTCCCAGTTTGCTCTCCATGTGTCCCAAATCTTTCACACGGATGGTTTTCCACCTCTCCTCTTCCCAGTTTTCTCTCCATGTGTCCTCAACCTTTCGCGGAGGGTTTTCCACCTCTCCTCTTCCCAGTTTGCTCTCCATGTGTCCCAAACCTTTCACGGAGGGTTTTCCACCTCTCCTCTTCCCAGTTTGCTCTCCATGTGTCCTCAACCTTTCACGGAGGGTTTTCCACCTCTCCTCTTCCCAGTTTGCTCTCCATGTGTCCCAAACATTTGGAGGAGGGTTTTCCACCTCTCCTCTTCCCAGTTTGCTCTCCATGTGTCCTCAACCTTTCACGGAGGGTTTTCCACCTCTCCTCTTCCCAGTTTGCTCTCCATGTGTCCCAAACCTTTCACGGAGGGTTTTCCACCTCTCCTCTTCCCAGTTTGCTCTCCATGTGTCCTCAACCTTTCACGGAGGGTTTTCCACCTCTCCTCTTCCCAGTTTGCTCTCCATGTGTCCCAAACCTTTCACGGTGGGTTTTCCACCTCTCTTCTTCCCAGTTTGCTCTCCATGTGTCCTCAACCTTTCACGGAGGGTTTTCCACCTCTCCTCTTCCCAGTTTGCTCTCCATGTGTCCTCAACCTTTCACGGAGGGTTTTCCACCTCTCCTCTTCCCAGTTTGCTCTCCATGTGTCCTCAACCTTTCACGGAGGGTTTTCCACCTCTCCTCTTCCCAGTTTGCTCTCCATGTGTCCCAAACCTTTGGAGGAGGGTTTTCCACCTCTCCTCTTCCCAGTTTGCTCTCCATGTGTCCCAAACCTTTCACGGAGGGTTTTCCACCTCTCCTCTTCCCAGTTTGCTCTCCATGTGTCCCAAATCTTTCACACGGATGGTTTTCCACCTCTCCTCTTCCCAGTTTGCTCTCCATGTGTCCTCAACCTTTCGCGGAGGGTTTTCCACCTCTCCTCTTCCCAGTTTGCTCTCCATGTGTCCTCAACCTTTCACGGAGGGTTTTCCACCTCTCCTCTTCCCAGTTTGCTCTCCATGTGTCCTCAACCTTTCACGGAGGGTTTTCCACCTCTCCTCTTCCCAGTTTGCTCTCCATGTGTCCTCAACCTTTCACGGAGGGTTTTCCACCTCTCCTCTTCCCAGTTTGCTCTCCATGTGTCCTCAACCTTTCACGGAGGGTTTTCCACCTCTCCTCTTCCCAGTTTGCTCTCCATGTGTCCTCAACCTTTCACGGAGGGTTTTCCACCTCTCCTCTTCCCAGTTTGCTCTCCATGTGTCCCAAACCTTTCACGGAGGGTTTTCCACCTCTCCTCTTCCCAGTTTGCTCTCCATGTGTCCCAAACCTTTCACGGAGGGTTTTCCACCTCTCCTCTTCCCAGTTTGCTCTCCATGTGTCCTCAACCTTTCACGGAGGGTTTTCCACCTCTCCTCTTCCCAGTTTGCTCTCCATGTGTCCCAAACCTTTCACGGAGGGTTTTCCACCTCTCCTCTTCCCAGTTTGCTCTCCATGTGTCCCAAACCTTTCACGGAGGGTTTTCCACCTCTCCTCTACCCAGTTTGCTCTCCATGTGTCCCAAATCTTTCACACGGAGGGTTTTCCACCTCTCCTCTTCCCAGTTTGCTCTCCATGTGTCCTCAACCTTTCGCGGAGGGTTTTCCACCTCTCCTCTTCCCAGTTTGCTCTCCATGTGTCCCAAACCTTTCACGGAGGGTTTTCCACGTCTCCTCTTCCCAGTTTGCTCTCCATGTGTCCCAAACCTTTCACGGAGGGTTTTCCACCTCTCCTCTTCACAGTTTGCTACCAATGTGTCCTCAACCTTTCACGGAGGGTTTTCCACCTCTCCTCTTCCCAGTTTGCTCTCCATGTGTCCTCAACCTTTCACGGAGGGTTTTCCACCTCTCCTCTTCCCAGTTTGCTCTCCATGTGTCCCAAACCTTTCACGGAGGGTTTTCCACCTCTCCTCTTCCCAGTTTGCTCTCCATGTGTCCTCAAACTTACACGGAGGGTTTTCCACCTCTCCTCTTCCCAGTTTGCTCTCCATGTGTCCTCAACCTTTCACGGAGGGTTTTCCACCTCTCCTCTTCCCAGTTTGCTCTCCATGTGTCCCAAACCTTTCACGGAGGGTTTTCCACCTCTCCTCTTCCCAGTTTGCTCTCCATGTGTCCTCAACCTTTCACGGAGGGTTTTCCACCTCTCCTCTTCCCAGTTTGCTCTCCATGTGTCCCAAACCTTTCACGGAGGGTTTTCCACCTCTCCTCTTCCCAGTTTGCTCTCCATGTGTCCCAAATCTTTCACACGGATGGTTTTCCACCTCTCCTCTTCCCAGTTTTCTCTCCATGTGTCCTCAACCTTTCGCGGAGGGTTTTCCACCTCTCCTCTTCCCAGTTTGCTCTCCATGTGTCCCAAACCTTTCACGGAGGGTTTTCCACCTCTCCTCTTCCCAGTTTGCTCTCCATGTGTCCTCAACCTTTCACGGAGGGTTTTCCACCTCTCCTCTTCCCAGTTTGCTCTCCATGTGTCCTCAACCTTTCACGGAGGGTTTTCCACCTCTCCTCTTCCCAGTTTGCTCTCCATGTGTCCCAAACATTTGGAGGAGGGTTTTCCACCTCTCCTCTTCCCAGTTTGCTCTCCATGTGTCCTCAACCTTTCACGGAGGGTTTTCCACCTCTCCTCTTCCCAGTTTGCTCTCCATGTGTCCCAAACCTTTCACGGAGGGTTTTCCACCTCTCCTCTTCCCAGTTTGCTCTCCATGTGTCCTCAACCTTTCACGGAGGGTTTTCCACCTCTCCTCTTCCCAGTTTGCTCTCCATGTGTCCCAAACCTTTCACGGTGGGTTTTCCACCTCTCCTCTTCCCAGTTTGCTCTCCATGTGTCCTCAACCTTTCACGGAGGGTTTTCCACCTCTCCTCTTCCCAGTTTGCTCTCCATGTGTCCTCAACCTTTCACGGAGGGTTTTCCACCTCTCCTCTTCCCAGTTTGCTCTCCATGTGTCCTCAACCTTTCACGGAGGGTTTTCCACCTCTCCTCTTCCCAGTTTGCTCTCCATGTGTCCCAAACCTTTGGAGGAGGGTTTTCCACCTCTCCTCTTCCCAGTTTGCTCTCCATGTGTCCCAAACCTTTCACGGAGGGTTTTCCACGTCTCCTCTTCCCAGTTTGCTCTCCATGTGTCCCAAACCTTTCACGGAGGGTTTTCCACCTCTCCTCTTCCCAGTTTGCTACCAATGTGTCCTCAACCTTTCACGGAGGGTTTTCCACCTCTCCTCTTCCCAGTTTGCTCTCCATGTGTCCTCAACCTTTCACGGAGGGTTTTCCACCTCTCCTCTTCCCAGTTTGCTCTCCATGTGTCCCAAACCTTTCACGGAGGGTTTTCCACCTCTCCTCTTCCCAGTTTGCTCTCCATGTGTCCTCAACCTTACACGGAGGGTTTTCCACCTCTCCTCTTCCCAGTTTGCTCTCCATGTGTCCTCAACCTTTCACGGAGGGTTTTCCACCTCTCCTCTTCCCAGTTTGCTCTCCATGTGTCCCAAACCTTTCACGGAGGGTTTTCCACCTCTCCTCTTCCCAGTTTGCTCTCCATGTGTCCCAAACCTTTCACGGAGGGTTTTCCACCTCTCCTCTTCCCAGTTTGCTCTCCATGTGTCCCAAACCTTTCACGGAGGGTTTTCCACCTCTCCTCTTCCCAGTTTGCTCTCCATGTGTCCCAAATCTTTCACACGGATGGTTTTCCACCTCTCCTCTTCCCAGTTTTCTCTCCATGTGTCCTCAACCTTTCGCGGAGGGTTTTCCACCTCTCCTCTTCCCAGTTTGCTCTCCATGTGTCCCAAACCTTTCACGGAGGGTTTTCCACCTCTCCTCTTCCCAGTTTGCTCTCCATGTGTCCTCAACCTTTCACGGAGGGTTTTCCACCTCTCCTCTTCCCAGTTTGCTCTCCATGTGTCCTCAACCTTTCACGGAGGGTTTTCCACCTCTCCTCTTCCCAGTTTGCTCTCCATGTGTCCCAAACATTTGGAGGAGGGTTTTCCACCTCTCCTCTTCCCAGTTTGCTCTCCATGTGTCCTCAACCTTTCACGGAGGGTTTTCCACCTCTCCTCTTCCCAGTTTGCTCTCCATGTGTCCCAAACCTTTCACGGAGGGTTTTCCACCTCTCCTCTTCCCAGTTTGCTCTCCATGTGTCCTCAACCTTTCACGGAGGGTTTTCCACCTCTCCTCTTCCCAGTTTGCTCTCCATGTGTCCCAAACCTTTCACGGTGGGTTTTCCACCTCTCCTCTTCCCAGTTTGCTCTCCATGTGTCCTCAACCTTTCACGGAGGGTTTTCCACCTCTCCTTTTCCCAGTTTGCTCTCCATGTGTCCTCAACCTTTCACGGAGGGTTTTCCACCTCTCCTCTTCCCAGTTTGCTCTCCATGTGTCCTCAACCTTTCACGGAGGGTTTTCCACCTCTCCTCTTCCCAGTTTGCTCTCCATGTGTCCCAAACCTTTGGAGGAGGGTTTTCCACCTCTCCTCTTCCCAGTTTGCTCTCCATGTGTCCCAAACCTTTCACGGAGGGTTTTCCACCTCTCCTCTTCCCAGTTTGCTCTCCATGTGTCCCAAATCTTTCACACGGATGGTTTTCCACCTCTCCTCTTCCCAGTTTGCTCTCCATGTGTCCTCAACCTTTCGCGGAGGGTTTTCCACCTCTCCTCTTCCCAGTTTGCTCTCCATGTGTCCCAAACCTTTCACGGAGGGTTTTCCACCTCTCCTCTTCCCAGTTTGCTCTCCATGTGTCCTCAACCTTTCACGGAGGGTTTTCCACCTCTCCTCTTCCCAGTTTGCTCTCCATGTGTCCTCAACCTTTCACGGAGGGTTTTCCACCTCTCCTCTTCCCAGTTTGCTCTCCATGTGTCCCAAACCTTTCACGGAGGGTTTTCCACCTCTCCTCTTCCCAGTTTGCTCTCCATGTGTCCTCAACCTTTCACGGAGGGTTTTCCACCTCTCCTCTTCCCAGTTTGCTCTCCATGTGTCCTCAACCTTTCACGGAGGGTTTTCCACCTCTCCTCTTCCCAGTTTGCTCTCCATGTGTCCCAAACCTTTCACGGAGGGTTTTCCACCTCTCCTCTTCCCAGTTTGCTCTCCATGTGTCCTCAACCTTTCACGGAGGGTTTTCCACCTCTCCTCTTCCCAGTTTGCTCTCCATGTGTTCTCAACCTTTCACGGAGGGTTTTCCACCTCTCCTCTTCCCAGTTTGCTCTCCATGTGTCCTCAACCTTTCGCGGAGGGTTTTCCACCTCTCCTCTTCCCAGTTTGCTCTCCATGTGTCCCAAACCTTTCACGGAGGGTTTTCCACCTCTCCTCTTCCCAGTTTGCTCTCCATGTGTCCCAAACCTTTCGCGGAGGGTTTTCCACCTCTCCTCTTCCCAGTTTGCTCTCCATGTGTCCTCAACCTTTCGCGGAGGGTTTTCCACCTCTCCTCTTCCCAGTTTGCTCTCCATGTGTCCTCAACCTTTCACGGAGGGTTTTCCACCTCTCCTCTTCCCAGTTTGCTCTCCATGTGTCCCAAACCTTTGGAGGAGGGTTTTCCACCTCTCCTCTTCCCAGTTTGCTCTCCATGTGTCCCAAACCTTTCATGGAGGGTTTTCCACCTCTCCTCTTCCAAGTTTGCTCTCCATGTGTCCCAAACCTTTCACGGAGGGTTTTCCACCTCTCCTCTTCCCAGTTTGCTCTCCATGTGTCCTCAAACTTTCACGGAGGGTTTTCCACCTCTCCTCTTCCCAGTTTGTTCTCCATGTGTCCCCAACCTTTCGCGGAGCGTTTTCCACCTCTCTTCTTCCCAGTTTGCTCTCCATGTGTCCTCAAACTTTCGCGGAGGGTTTTCCACCTCTCCACTTCCCAGTTTGCTCTCCATGTGTCCTCAACCTTTCACGGAGGGTTTTCCACCTCTCCTCTTCCCAGTTTGCTCTCCATGTGTCCTCAACCTTTCACGGAGGGTTTTCCACCTCTCCTCTTCCCAGTTTGCTCTCCATGTGTCCTCAACCTTTCACGGAGGGTTTTCCACCTCTCCTCTTCCCAGTTTGCTCTCCATGTGTCCTCAACCGTTCACGGAGGGTTTTCCACCTCTCCTCTTCCCAGTTTGCTCTCCATGTGTCCCAAATCTTTCACGGAGGGTTTTCCACCTCTCCTCTTCCCAGTTTGCTCTCCATGTGTCCTCAACATTTCACGGAGGGTTTTCCACCTCTCCTCTTCCCAGTTTGCTCTCCATGTGTCCTCAACCTTTCACGGAGGGTTTTCCACCTCTCCTCTTCCCAGTTTGCTCTCCATGTGTCCCAAACCTTTCACGGAGGGTTTTCCACCTCTCCTCTTCCCAGTTTGCTCTCCATGTGTCCCAAACCTTTCATGGAGGGTTTTCCACCTCTCCTCTTCCAAGTTTGCTCTCCATGTGTCCCAAACCTTTCAGGGAGGGTTTTCCACCTCTCCTCTTCCCAGTTTGCTCTCCATGTGTCCCAAACCTTTCACTGAGGGTTTTCCACCTCTCCTCTTCCCAGTTTGCTCTCCATGTGTCCTCAACCTTTCACGGAGGGTTTTCCACCTCTCCTCTTCCCAGTTTGCTCTCCATGTGTCCCAAACCTTTCACGGAGGGTTTTCCACCTCTCCTCTTCCCAGTTTGCTCTCCATGTGTACTCAACCTTTCACGGAGGGTTTTCCACCTCTCCTCTTCCCAGTTTGCTCTCCATGTGTCCTCAACCTTTCACGGAGGGTTTTCCACCTCTCCTGTTCCCAGTTTGCTCTCCATCTGTCCCAAACCTTTCACGGAGGGTTTTCCACCTCTCCTCTTCCCAGTTTGCTCTCCATGTGTCCTCAACCTTTCGCGGAGGGTTTTCCACCTCTCCTCCTCCCAGTTTGCTCTCCATGTGTCCTCAACCTTTCGCGGAGGGTTTTCCACCTCTCCTCTTCCCAGTTTGCTCTCCATGTGTCCTCAACCTTTCACGGAGGGTTTTCCACCTCTCCTCTTCCCAGTTTGCTCTCCATGTGTCCCAAACCTTTCACGGAGGGTTTTCCACCTCTCCTCTTCCCAGTTTGCTCTCCATGTGTCCTCAACCTTTCGCGGAGGGTTTTCCACCTCTCCTCTTCCCAGTTTGCTCTCCATGTGTCCTCAACCTTTCACGGAGGGTTTTCCACCTCTCCTCTTCCCAGTTTGCTCTCCATGTGTCCTCAACCTTTCACGGAGGGTTTTCCACCTCTCCTCTTCCCAGATTGCTCTCCATGTGTCCCAAACCTTTCACGGAGTGTTTTCCACCTCTCCTCTTCCCAGTTTGCTCTCCATGTGTCCTCAACCTTTCGCGGAGGGTTTTCCACCTCTCATCTTCCCAGTTTGCTCTCCATGTGTCCTCAACCTTTCACGGAGGGTTTTCCACCTCTCCTCTTCCCAGTTTGCTCTCCATGTATCCTCAACCTTTCACGGAGGGTTTTCCACCTCTCCTCTTCCCAGTTTGCTCTCCATGTGTCCTCAACCTTTCACGGAGGGTTTTCCACCTCTCCTCTTCCCAGTTTGCTCTCCATGTGTCCTCAACCTTTCACGGAGGGTTTTCCACCTCTCCTCTTCCCAGTTTGCTCTCCATGTGTCCCAAACCTTTGGAGGAGGGTTTTCCACCTCTCCTCTTCCCAGTTTGCTCTCCATGTGTCCCAAACCTTTCATGGAGGGTTTTCCACCTCTCCTCTTCCAAGTTTGCTCTCCATGTGTCCCAAACCTTTCACGGAGGGTTTTCCACCTCTCCTCTTCCCAGTTTGCTCTCCATGTGTCCCAAACCTTTCACGGAGGGTTTTCCACCTCTCCTCTTCCCAGTTTGCTCTCCATGTGTCCCAAACCTTTCGAGGAGGGTTTTCCACCTCTCCTCTTCCCAGTTTGCTCTCCATGTGTCCTCAACCTTTCACGGAGGGTTTTCCACCTCTCCTCTTCCCAGTTTGCTCTCCATGTGTCCTCAACCTTTCGCGGAGGGTTTTCCACCTCTCCTCTTCCAAGTTTGCTCTCCATGTGTCCCAAACCTTTCGCGGAGGGTTTTCCACCTCTCCTCTTCCCAGTTTGCTCTCCATGTGTCCTCAACCTTTCCTGGAGTGTTTTCCACCTCTCCTCTTCCCAGTTTGCTCTCCATGTGTCCTCAACCTTTCACGGAGGGTTTTCCACCTCTCCTCTTCCCAGTTTGCTCTCCATGTGTCCTCAACCTTTCGCGGAGGGTTTTCCACCTCTCCTCTTTTCACTTTGCTCTCCATGTGTCCCAAACCTTTCACGGAGGGTTTTCCACCTCTCCTCTTCCCAGTTTGCTCTCCATGTGTCCTCAACCTTTCACGGAGGGTTTTCCACCTCTCCTCTTCCTAGTTTGCTCTCCATGTGTCCTCAACCTTTCACGGAGGGTTTTCCACCTCTCCTCTTCCCAGTTTGCTCTCCATGTGTCCCAAACCTTTGGAGGAGGGTTTTCCACATCTCCTCTTCCCAGTTTGCTCTCCATGTGTCCCAAACCTTTCACGGAGGGTTTTCCACCTCTCCTCTTCCCAGTTTGCTCTCCATGTGTCCCAAACCTTTCACGGAGGGTTTTCCACCTCTCCTCTTCCCAGTTTGCTCTCCATGTGTCCCAAATCTTTCACACGGATGGTTTTCCACCTCTCCTCTTCCAGTTTGCTCTCCATGTGTCCTCAACCTTTCGCGGAGGGTTTTCCACCTCTCCTCTTCCCAGTTTGCTCTCCATGTGTCCCAAACCTTTCACGGAGGGTTTTCCACCTCTCCTCTTCCCAGTTTGCTCTCCATGTGTCCTCAACCTTTCACGGAGGGTTTTCCACCTCTCCTCTTCCCAGTTTGCTCTCCATGTGTCCTCAACCTTTCACGGAGGGTTTTCCACCTCTCCTCTTCCCAGTTTGCTCTCTATGTGTCCTCAACCTTTCACGGAGGGTTTTCCACCTCTCCTCTTCCCAGTTTGCTCTCCATGTGTCCCAAACCTTTGGAGGAGGGTTTTCCACCTCTCCTCTTCCCAGTTTGCTCTCCATGTGTCCCCAACCTTTCACGGAGGGTTTTCCACCTCTCCTCTTCCCAGTTTGCTCTCCATGTGTCCCAAACCTTTCACGGAGGGTTTTCCACCTCTCCTCTTCCCAGTTTGCTCTCCATGTGTCCTCAACCTTTCACGGAGGGTTTTCCACCTCTCCTCTTCCCAGTTTGCTCTCCATGTGTCCTCAACCTTTCATGGAGGGTTTTCCACCTCTCCTCTTCCCAGTTTGCTCTCCATGTGTCCCAAACCTTTCACGGAGGGTTTTCCACCTCTCCTCTTCACAGTTTGCTCTCCATGGGTCCCAAACCTTTGGAGGAGGGTTTTCCACCTCTCCTCTTCCCAGTTTGCTCTCCATGTGTCCTCAACCTTTCACGGAGGGTTTTCCACCTCTCCTCTTCCCAGTTTGCTCTCCATGTGTCCCAAACCTTTCACGGATGGTTTTCCACCTCTCCTCTTCCCAGTTTGCTCTCCATGTGTCCTCAACCTTTCACGGAGGGTTTTCCACCTCTCCTCTTCACAGTTTGCTCTCCATGTGTCCTCAACCTTTCACGGAGTGTTTTCCACCTCTCCTCTTCCCAGTTTGCTCTCCATGTGTCCTCAACCTTTCACGGAGGGTTTTCCACCTCTCCTCTTCCCAGTTTGCTCTCCATGTGTCCTCAACCTTTCACGGAGGGTTTTCCACCTCTCCTCTTCCCAGTTTGCTCTCCATGTGTCCTCAACCTTTCACGGAGGGTTTTCCACCTCTCCTCTTCCCAGTTTGCTCTCCATGTGTCCTCAACCTTTCACGGAGGGTTTTCCACCTCTCCTCTTCCCAGTTTGCTCTCCATGTGTCCCAAACCTTTGGAGGAGGGTTTTCCACCTCTCCTCTTCCCAGTTTGCTCTCCATGTGTCCCAAACCTTTCACGGAGGGTTTTCCACCTCTCCTCTTCCCAGTTTGCTCTCCATGTGTCCCAAACCTTTCACGGAGGGTTTTCCACCTCTCCTCTTCCCAGTTTGCTCTCCATGTGTCCCAAATCTTTCACACGGATGGTTTTCCACCTCTCCTCTTCCCAGTTTGCTCTCCATGTGTCCTCAACCTTTCGCGGAGGGTTTTCCACCTCTCCTCTTCCCAGTTTGCTCTCCATGTGTCCTCAACCTTTCACGGAGGGTTTTCCACCTCTCCTCTTCCCAGTTTGCTCTCCATGTGTCCTCAACCTTTCACGGAGGGTTTTCCACCTCTCCTCTTCCCAGTTTGCTCTCCATGTGTCCCAAACCTTTGGAGGAGGGTTTTCCACCTCTCCTCTTCCCAGTTTGCTCTCCATGTGTCCCAAACCTTTCACGGAGGGTTTTCCACCTCTCCTCTTCCCAGTTTGCTCTCCATGTGTCCCAAATCTTTCACATGGATGGTTTTCCACCTCTCCTCTTCCCAGTTTGCTCTCCATGTGTCCTCAACCTTTCGCGGAGGGTTTTCCACCTCTCCTCTTCCCAGTTTGCTCTCCATGTGTCCCAAACCTTTCACGGAGGGTTTTCCACCTCTCCTCTTCCCAGTTTGCTCTCCATGTGTCCTCAACCTTTCACGGAGGGTTTTCCACCTCTCCTCTTCCCAGTTTGCTCTCCATGTGTCCCAAACCTTTCATGGAGGGTTTTCCACCTCTCCTCTTCCCAGTTTGCTCTCCATGTGTCCTCAACCTTTCACGGAGGGTTTTCCACCTCTCCTCTTCCCAGTTTGCTCTCCATGTGTTCTCAACCTTTCACGGAGGGTTTTCCACCTCTCCTCTTCCCAGTTTGCTCTCCATGTGTCCTCAACCTTTCGCGGAGGGTTTTCCACCTCTCCTCTTCCCAGTTTGCTCTCCATGTGTCCCAAACCTTTCACGGAGGGTTTTCCACCTCTCCTCTTCCCAGTTTGCTCTCCATGTGTCCCAAACCTTTCACGGAGGGTTTTCCACCTCTCCTCTTCCCAGTTTGCTCTCCATGTGTCCCAAACCTTTCGCGGAGGGTTTTCCACCTCTCCTCTTCCCAGTTTGCTCTCCATGTGTCCTCAACCTTTCGCGGAGGGTTTTCCACCTCTCCTCTTCCCAGTTTGCTCTCCATGTGTCCTCAACCTTTCACGGAGGGTTTTCCACCTCTCTTCTTCCCAGTTTGCTCTCCATGTGTCCCAAACCTTTGGAGGAGGGTTTTCCACCTCTCCTCTTCCCAGTTTGCTCTCCATGTGTCCCAAACCTTTCATGGAGGGTTTTCCACCTCTCCTCTTCCAAGTTTGCTCTCCATGTGTCCCAAACCTTTCACGGAGGGTTTTCCACCTCTCCTCTTCCCAGTTTGCTCTCCATGTGTCCCAAACCTTTCGAGGAGGGTTTTCCACCTCTCCTCTTCCCAGTTTGTTCTCCATGTGTCCTCAACCTTTCGCGGAGGGTTTTCCACCTCTCCTCTTCCCAGTTTGCTCTCCATGTGTCCTCAAACTTTCACGGAGGGTTTTCCACCTCTCCTCTTCCCAGTTTGTTCTCCATGTGTCCCCAACCTTTCGCGGAGGGTTTTCCACCTCTCTTCTTCCCAGTTTGCTCTCCATGTGTCCTCAAACTTTCGCGGAGTGTTTTCCACCTCTCCACTTCCCAGTTTGCTCTCCATGTGTCCTCAACCTTTCACGGAGGGTTTTCCACCTCTCCTCTTCCCAGTTTGCTCTCCATGTGTCCTCAACCTTTCACGGAGGGTTTTCCACCTCTCCTCTTCCCAGTTTGCTCTCCATGTGTCCTCAACCTTTCACGGAGGGTTTTCCACCTCTCCTCTTCCCAGTTTGCTCTCCATGTGTCCTCAACCGTTCACGGAGGGTTTTCCACCTCTCCTCTTCCCAGTTTGCTCTCCATGTGTCCCAAACCTTTCACGGAGGGTTTTCCACCTCTCCTCTTCCCAGTTTGCTCTCCATGTGTCCTCAACATTTCACGGAGGGTTTTCCACCTCTCCTCTTCCCAGTTTGCTCTCCATGTGTCCTCAACCTTTCACGGAGGGTTTTCCACCTCTCCTCTTCCCAGTTTGCTCTCCATGTGTCCCAAACCTTTCACGGAGGGTTTTCCACCTCTCCTCTTCCCAGTTTGCTCTCCATGTGTCCCAAACCTTTCATGGAGGGTTTTCCACCTCTCCTCTTCCAAGTTTGCTCTCCATGTGTCCCAAACCTTTCAGGGAGGGTTTTCCACCTCTCCTTTTCCCAGTTTGCTCTCCATGTGTCCCAAACCTTTCACGGAGGGTTTTCCACCTCTCCTCTTCCCAGTTTGCTCTCCATGTGTCCTCAACCTTTCACGGAGGGTTTTCCACCTCTCCTCTTCCCAGTTTGCTCTCCATGTGTCCTCAACCTTTCACGGAGGGTTTTCCACCTCTCCTCTTCCCAGTTTGCTCTCCATGTGTCCTCAACCTTTCACGGAGGGTTTTCCACCTCTCCTCTTCCCAGTTTGCTCTCCATGTGTCCTCAACCGTTCACGGAGGGTTTTCCACCTCTCCTCTTCCCAGTTTGCTCTCCATGTGTCCCAAACCTTTCACGGAGGGTTTTCCACCTCTCCTCTTCCCAGTTTGCTCTCCATGTGTCCTCAACATTTCACGGAGGGTTTTCCACCTCTCCTCTTCCCAGTTTGCTCTCCATGTGTCCTCAACCTTTCACGGAGGGTTTTCCACCTCTCCTCTTCCCAGTTTGCTCTCCATGTGTCCCAAACCTTTCACGGAGGGTTTTCCACCTCTCCTCTTCCCAGTTTGCTCTCCATGTGTCCCAAACCTTTCATGGAGGGTTTTCCACCTCTCCTCTTCCAAGTTTGCTCTCCATGTGTCCCAAACCTTTCAGGGAGGGTTTTCCACCTCTCCTCTTCCCAGTTTGCTCTCCATGTGTCCCAAACCTTTCACGGAGGGTTTTCCACCTCTCCTCTTCCCAGTTTGCTCTCCATGTGTCCTCAACCTTTCACGGAGGGTTTTCCACCTCTCCTCTTCCCAGTTTGCTCTCCATGTGTCCCAAACCTTTCACGGAGGGTTTTCCAACTCTCCTCTTCCCAGTTTGCTCTCCATGTGTACTCAACCTTTCACGGAGGGTTTTCCACCTCTCCTCTTCCCAGTTTGCTCTCCATGTGTCCTCAACCTTTCACGGAGGGTTTTCCACCTCTCCTCTTCCCAGTTTGCTCTCCATCTGTCCCAAACCTTTCACGGAGGGTTTTCCACCTCTCCTCTTCCCAGTTTGCTCTCCATGTGTCCTCAACCTTTCGCGGAGGGTTTTCCACCTCTCCTCCTCCCAGTTTGCTCTCCATGTGTCCTCAACCTTTCGCGGAGGGTTTTCCACCTCTCCTCTTCCCAGTTTGCTCTCCATGTGTCCTCAACCTTTCACGGAGGGTTTTCCACCTCTCCTCTTCCCAGTTTGCTCTCCATGTGTCCCAAACCTTTCACGGAGGGTTTTCCACCTCTCCTCTTCCCAGTTTGCTCTCCATGTGTCCTCAACCTTTCGCGGAGGGTTTTCCACCTCTCCTCTTCCCAGTTTGCTCTCCATGTGTCCTCAACCTTTCACGGAGGGTTTTCCACCTCTCCTCTTCCCAGTTTGCTCTCCATGTGTCCTCAACCTTTCACGGAGGGTTTTCCACCTCTCCTCTTCCCAGATTGCTCTCCATGTGTCCCAAACCTTTCACGGAGGGTTTTCCACCTCTCCTCTTCCCAGTTTGCTCTCCATGTGTCCCAAACCTTTCACGGAGTGTTTTCCACCTCTCCTCTTCCGAGTTTGCTCTCCATGTGTCCTCAACCTTTCGCGGAGGGTTTTCCACCTCTCATCTTCCCAGTTTGCTCTCCATGTGTCCTCAACCTTTCACGGAGGGTTTTCCACCTCTCCTCTTCCCAGTTTGCTCTCCATGTATCCTCAACCTTTCACGGAGGGTTTTCCACCTCTCCTCTTCCCAGTTTGCTCTCCATGTGTCCTCAACCTTTCACGGAGGGTTTTCCACCTCTCCTCTTCCCAGTTTGCTCTCCATGTGTCCTCAACCGTTCACGGAGGGTTTTCCACCTCTCCTCTTCCCAGTTTGCTCTCCATGTGTCCCAAACCTTTCACGGAGGGTTTTCCACCTCTCCTCTTCCCAGTTTGCTCTCCATGTGTCCTCAACATTTCACGGAGGGTTTTCCACCTCTCCTCTTCCCAGTTTGCTCTCCATGTGTCCTCAACCTTTCACGGAGGGTTTTCCACCTCTCCTCTTCCCAGTTTGCTCTCCATGTGTCCCAAACCTTTCACGGAGGGTTTTCCACCTCTCCTCTTCCCAGTTTGCTCTCCATGTATCCTCAACCTTTCACGGAGGGTTTTCCACCTCTCCTCTTCCCAGTTTGCTCTCCATGTGTCCTCAACCTTTCACGGAGGGTTTTCCACCTCTCCTCTTCCCAGTTTGCTCTCCATGTGTCCTCAACCGTTCACGGAGGGTTTTCCACCTCTCCTCTTCCCAGTTTGCTCTCCATGTGTCCCAAACCTTTCACGGAGGGTTTTCCACCTCTCCTCTTCCCAGTTTGCTCTCCATGTGTCCTCAACATTTCACGGAGGGTTTTCCACCTCTCCTCTTCCCAGTTTGCTCTCCATGTGTCCTCAACCTTTCACGGAGGGTTTTCCACCTCTCCTCTTCCCAGTTTGCTCTCCATGTGTCCCAAACCTTTCACGGAGGGTTTTCCACCTCTCCTCTTCCCAGTTTGCTCTCCATGTGTCCCAAACCTTTCATGGAGGGTTTTCCACCTCTCCTCTTCCAAGTTTGCTCTCCATGTGTCCCAAACCTTTCAGGGAGGGTTTTCCACCTCTCCTTTTCCCAGTTTGCTCTCCATGTGTCCCAAACCTTTCACGGAGGGTTTTCCACCTCTCCTCTTCCCAGTTTGCTCTCCATGTGTCCTCAACCTTTCACGGAGGGTTTTCCACCTCTCCTCTTCCCAGTTTGCTCTCCATGTGTCCTCAACCTTTCACGGAGGGTTTTCCACCTCTCCTCTTCCCAGTTTGCTCTCCATGTGTCCTCAACCTTTCACGGAGGGTTTTCCACCTCTCCTCTTCCCAGTTTGCTCTCCATGTGTCCTCAACCGTTCACGGAGGGTTTTCCACCTCTCCTCTTCCCAGTTTGCTCTCCATGTGTCCCAAACCTTTCACGGAGGGTTTTCCACCTCTCCTCTTCCCAGTTTGCTCTCCATGTGTCCTCAACATTTCACGGAGGGTTTTCCACCTCTCCTCTTCCCAGTTTGCTCTCCATGTGTCCTCAACCTTTCACGGAGGGTTTTCCACCTCTCCTCTTCCCAGTTTGCTCTCCATGTGTCCCAAACCTTTCACGGAGGGTTTTCCACCTCTCCTCTTCCCAGTTTGCTCTCCATGTGTCCCAAACCTTTCATGGAGGGTTTTCCACCTCTCCTCTTCCAAGTTTGCTCTCCATGTGTCCCAAACCTTTCAGGGAGGGTTTTCCACCTCTCCTCTTCCCAGTTTGCTCTCCATGTGTCCCAAACCTTTCACGGAGGGTTTTCCACCTCTCCTCTTCCCAGTTTGCTCTCCATGTGTCCTCAACCTTTCACGGAGGGTTTTCCACCTCTCCTCTTCCCAGTTTGCTCTCCATGTGTCCCAAACCTTTCACGGAGGGTTTTCCAACTCTCCTCTTCCCAGTTTGCTCTCCATGTGTACTCAACCTTTCACGGAGGGTTTTCCACCTCTCCTCTTCCCAGTTTGCTCTCCATGTGTCCTCAACCTTTCACGGAGGGTTTTCCACCTCTCCTCTTCCCAGTTTGCTCTCCATCTGTCCCAAACCTTTCACGGAGGGTTTTCCACCTCTCCTCTTCCCAGTTTGCTCTCCATGTGTCCTCAACCTTTCGCGGAGGGTTTTCCACCTCTCCTCCTCCCAGTTTGCTCTCCATGTGTCCTCAACCTTTCGCGGAGGGTTTTCCACCTCTCCTCTTCCCAGTTTGCTCTCCATGTGTCCTCAACCTTTCACGGAGGGTTTTCCACCTCTCCTCTTCCCAGTTTGCTCTCCATGTGTCCCAAACCTTTCACGGAGGGTTTTCCACCTCTCCTCTTCCCAGTTTGCTCTCCATGTGTCCTCAACCTTTCGCGGAGGGTTTTCCACCTCTCCTCTTCCCAGTTTGCTCTCCATGTGTCCTCAACCTTTCACGGAGGGTTTTCCACCTCTCCTCTTCCCAGTTTGCTCTCCATGTGTCCTCAACCTTTCACGGAGGGTTTTCCACCTCTCCTCTTCCCAGATTGCTCTCCATGTGTCCCAAACCTTTCACGGAGGGTTTTCCACCTCTCCTCTTCCCAGTTTGCTCTCCATGTGTCCCAAACCTTTCACGGAGTGTTTTCCACCTCTCCTCTTCCGAGTTTGCTCTCCATGTGTCCTCAACCTTTCGCGGAGGGTTTTCCACCTCTCATCTTCCCAGTTTGCTCTCCATGTGTCCTCAACCTTTCACGGAGGGTTTTCCACCTCTCCTCTTCCCAGTTTGCTCTCCATGTATCCTCAACCTTTCACGGAGGGTTTTCCACCTCTCCTCTTCCCAGTTTGCTCTCCATGTGTCCTCAACCTTTCACGGAGGGTTTTCCACCTCTCCTCTTCCCAGTTTGCTCTCCATGTGTCCTCAACCTTTCACGGAGGGTTTTCCACCTCTCCTCTTCCCAGTTTGCTCTCCATGTGTCATCAACCTTTCACGGAGGGTTTTCCACCTCTCCTCTTCCCAGTTTGCTCTCCATGTGTCCCAAACCTTTGGAGGAGGGTTTTCCACCTCTCCTCTTCCCAGTTTGCTCTCCATGTGTCCCAAACCTTTCACAGAGGGTTTTCCACCTCTCCTCTTCCCAGTTTGCTCTCCATGTGTCCCAAACCTTTCACGGAGGGTTTTCCACCTCTCCTCTTCCCAGTTTGCTCTCCATGTGTCCTCAACCTTTCACGGAGGGTTTTCCACCTCTCCTCTTCCCAGTTTGCTCTCCATGTCTCCCAAACATTTGGAGGAGGGTTTTCCACCTCTCCTCTTCCCAGTTTGCTCTCCATGTGTCCTCAACCTTTCACGGAGGGTTTTCCACCTCTCCTCTTCCCAGTTTGCTCTCCATGTGTCCCAAACCTTTCACGGAGGGTTTTCCACCTCTCCTCTTCCCAGTTTGCTCTCCATGTGTCCTCAACCTTTCACGGAGGGTTTTCCACCTCTCCTCTTCACAGTTTGCTCTCCATGTGTCCTCAACCTTTCACGGAGTGTTTTCCACCTCTCCTCTTCCCAGTTTGCTCTCCATGTGTCCTCAACCTTTCACGGAGGGTTTTCCACCTCTCCTCTTCCCAGTTTGCTCTCCATGTGTCCCAAACCTTTCACGGAGGGTTTTCCACTTCTCCTCTTCCCAGTTTGCTCTCCATGTGTCCCAAACCTTTCATGGAGGGTTTTCCACCTCTCCTCTTCCCAGTTTGCTCTCCATGTGTCCCAAATCTTTCACACGGAGGGTTTTCCACCTCTCCTCTTCCCAGTTTGCTCTCCATGTGTCCTCAACCTTTTGCGGAGGGTTTTCCACCTCTCCTCTTCCCAGTTTGCTCTCCATGTGTCCCAAACCTTTCATGGAGGGTTTTCCACCTCTCCTCTTCCCAGTTTGCTCTCCATGTGTCCTCAACCTTTCACGGAGGGTTTTCCACCTCTCCTCTTCCCAGTTTGCTCTCCATGTGTCCTCAACCTTTCACGGACGGTTTTCCACCTCTCCTCTTCCCAGTTTGCTCTCCATGTGTCCCAAACCTTTCACGGAGGGTTTTCCACCTCTCCTCTTCCCAGTTTGCTCTCCATGTGTCCTCAACCTTTCACGGAGGGTTTTCCACCTCTCCTCTTCCCAGTTTGCTCTCCATGTGTCCTCAACCTTTCACGGACGGTTTTCCACCTCTCCTCTTCCCAGTTTGCTCTCCATGTGTCCCAAACCTTTCACGGAGGGTTTTCCACCTCTCCTCTTCCCAGTTTGCTCTCCATGTGTCCTCAACCTTTCACGGAGGGTTTTCCACCTCTCCTCTTCCCAGTTTGCTCTCCATGTGTCCTCAACCTTTCACGGAGGGTTTTCCACCTCTCCTCTTCCCAGTTTGCTCTCCATGTGTCCCAAACCTTTCGCGGAGGGTTTTCCACCTCTCCTCTTCCCAGTTTTCTCTCCATGTGTCCTCAACCTTTCACAGAGGGTTTTCCACCTCTCCTCTTCCCAGTTTGCTCTCCATGTGTCCTCAACCTTTCACGGAGGGTTTTCCACCTCTCCTCTTCCCAGTTTGCTCTCCATGTGTCCCAAACCTTTCATGGAGGGTTTTCCACCTCTCCTCTTCCCAGTTTGCTCTCCATGTGTCCTCAACCTTTCACGGAGGGTTTTCCACCTCTCCTCTTCCCAGTTTGCTCTCCATGTGTCCTCAACCTTTCACGGACGGTTTTCCACCTCTCCTCTTCCCAGTTTGCTCTCCATGTGTCCCAAACCTTTCACGGAGGGTTTTCCACCTCTCCTCTTCCCAGTTTGCTCTCCATGTGTCCTCAACCTTTCACGGAGGGTTTTCCACCTCTCCTCTTCCCAGTTTGCTCTCCATGTGTCCTCAACCTTTCACGGACGGTTTTCCACCTCTCCTCTTCCCAGTTTGCTCTCCATGTGTCCCAAACCTTTCACGGAGGGTTTTCCACCTCTCCTCTTCCCAGTTTGCTCTCCATGTGTCCTCAACCTTTCACGGAGGGTTTTCCACCTCTCCTCTTCCCAGTTTGCTCTCCATGTGTCCTCAACCTTTCACGGAGGGTTTTCCACCTCTCCTCTTCCCAGTTTGCTCTCCATGTGTCCCAAACCTTTCGCGGAGGGTTTTCCACCTCTCCTCTTCCCAGTTTTCTCTCCATGTGTCCTCAACCTTTCACAGAGGGTTTTCCACCTCTCCTCTTCCCAGTTTGCTCTCCATGTGTCCTCAACCTTTCACGGAGGGTTTTCCACCTCTCCTCTTCCCAGTTTGCTCTCCATGTGTCCTCAACCTTTCGCGGAGGGTTTTCCACCTCTCCTCTTCCCAGTTTGCTCTCCATGTGTCCTCAACCTTTCACGGAGGGTTTTCCACCTCTCCTCTTCCCAGTTTGCTCTCCATGTGTCCTCAACCTTTCGCGGAGGGTTTTCCACCTCTCCTCTTCCCAGTTTGCTCTCCATGTGTCCTCAACCTTTCACGGAGGGTTTTCCACCTCTCCTCTTCCCAGTTTGCTCTCCATGTGTCCCAAACCTTTGGAGGAGGGTTTTCCACCTCTCCTCTTCCCAGTTTGCTCTCCATGTGTCCCAAACCTTTCATGGAGGGTTTTCCACCTCTCCTCTTCCAAGTTTGCTCTCCATGTGTCCCAAACCTTTCACGGAGGGTTTTCCACCTCTACTCTTCCCAGTTTGCTCTCCATGTGTCCTCAACCTTTCGCGGAGGGTTTTCTACCTCTCCTCTTTCCAGTTTGCTCTCCATGTGTCCCAAACCTTTCACGGAGGGTTTTCCACCTCTCCTCTTCCCAGTTTGCTCTCCATGTGTCCTCAACCTTTCACGGAGGGTTTTCCACCTCTCCTCTTCCCAGTTTGCTCTCCATGTGTCCTCAACCTTTCGCGGAGGGTTTTCCACCTCTCCTCTTCCCAGTTTGCTCTCCATGTGTCCCAAACCTTTGGAGGAGGGTTTTCCACCTCTCCTCTTCCCAGTTTGCTCTCCATGTGTCCCAAACCTTTCACGGAGGGTTTTCCACCTCTCCTCTTCCCAGTTTGCTCTCCATGTGTCCCAAACCTTTCACGGAGGGTTTTCCACCTCTCCTCTTCCCAGTTTGCTCTCCATGTGTCCCAAATCTTTCACACGGATGGTTTTCCACCTCTCCTCTTCCCAGTTTGCTCTCCATGTGTCCTCAACCTTTCGCGGAGGGTTTTCCACCTCTCCTCTTCCCAGTTTGCTCTCCATGTGTCCCAAACCTTTCACGGAGGGTTTTCCACCTCTCCTCTTCCCAGTTTGCTCTCCATGTGTCCTCAACCTTTCACGGAGGGTTTTCCACCTCTCCTCTTCCCAGTTTGCTCTCCATGTGTCCTCAATCTTTCACGGAGGGTTTTCCACCTCTCCTCTTCCCAGTTTGCTCTCCATGTGTCCCAAACATTTGGAGGAGGGTTTTCCACCTCTCCTCTTCCCAGTTTGCTCTCCATGTGTCCTCAACCTTTCACGGAGGGTTTTCCACCTCTCCTCTTCCCAGTTTGCTCTCCATGTGTCCCAAACCTTTCACGGAGGGTTTTCCACCTCTCCTCTTCCCAGTTTGCTCTCCATGTGTCCTCAACCTTTCACGGAGGGTTTTCCACCTCTCCTCTTCCCAGTTTGCTCTCCATGTGTCCTCAACCTTTCACGGAGGGTTTTCCACCTCTGCTCTTCCCAGTTTGCTCTCCATGTGTCCCAATCCTTTGGAGAAGGGTTTTCCACCTCTCCTCTTCCCAGTTTGCTCTCCATGTGTCCCAAACCTTTCACAGAGGGTTTTCCAACTCTCCTCTTCCCAGTTTGCTCTCCATGTGTCCCAAACCTTTCACGGAGGGTTTTCCACCTCTCCTCTTCCCAGTTTGCTCTCCATGTGTCCCAAATCTTTCACACGGATGGTTTTCCACCTCTCCTCTTCCCAGTTTGCTCTCCATGTGTCCTCAACCTTTCGCGGAGGGTTTTCCACCTCTCCTCTTCCCAGTTTGCTCTCCATGTGTCCCAAACCTTTCACGGAGGGTTTTCCACCTCTACTCTTCCCAGTTTGCTCTCCATGTGTCCTCAACCTTTCACGGAGGGTTTTCCACCTCTCCTCTTCCCAGTTTGCTCTCCATGTGTCCTCAACCTTTCACGGAGGGTTTTCCACCTCTCCTCTTCCCAGTTTGCTCTCCATGTGTCCCAAACATTTGGAGGAGGGTTTTCCACCTCTCCTCTTCCCAGTTTGCTCTCCATGTGTCCTCAACCTTTCACGGAGGGTTTTCCACCTCTCCTCTTCCCAGTTTGCTCTCCATGTGTCCCAAACCTTTCACGGAGGGTTTTCCACCTCTCCTCTTCCCAGTTTGCTCTCCATGTGTCCTCAACCTTTCACGGAGGGTTTTCCACCTCTCCTCTTCCCAGTTTGCTCTCCATGTGTCCCAAACCTTTCACGGAGGGTTTTCCACCTCTCCTCTTCCCAGTTTGCTCTCCATGTGTCCTCAACCTTTCACGGAGGGTTTTCCACCTCTCCTCTTCCCAGTTTGCTCTCCATGTGTCCCAAACCTTTCACGGAGGGTTTTCCACCTCTCCTCTTCCCAGTTTGCTCTCCATGTGTCCCAAACATTTGGAGGAGGGTTTTCCACCTCTCCTCTTCCCAGTTTGCTCTCCATGTGTCCTCAACCTTTCACGGAGGGTTTTCCACCTCTCCTCTTCCCAGTTTGCTCTCCATGTGTCCCAAACCTTTCACGGAGGGTTTTCCACCTCTCCTCTTCCCAGTTTGCTCTCCATGTGTCCTCAACCTTTCACGGAGGGTTTTCCACCTCTCCTCTTCCCAGTTTGCTCTCCATGTGTCCCAAACCTTTCACGGAGGGTTTTCCACCTCTCCTCTTCCCAGTTTGCTCTCCATGTGTCCTCAACCTTTCACGGAGGGTTTTCCACCTCTCCTCTTCCCAGTTTGCTCTCCATGTGTCCCAAACCTTTCACGGAGGGTTTTCCACCTCTCCTCTTCCCAGTTTGCTCTCCATGTGTCCCAAACCTTTCACGGAGGGTTTTCCACCTCTCCTCTACCCAGTTTGCTCTCCATGTGTCCCAAATCTTTCACACGGAGGGTTTTCCACCTCTCCTCTTCCCAGTTTGCTCTCCATGTGTCCTCAACCTTTCGCGGAGGGTTTTCCACCTCTCCTCTTCCCAGTTTGCTCTCCATGTGTCCCAAACCTTTCACGGAGGGTTTTCCACGTCTCCTCTTCCCAGTTTGCTCTCCATGTGTCCCAAACCTTTCACGGAGGGTTTTCCACCTCTCCTCTTCCCAGTTTGCTACCAATGTGTCCTCAACCTTTCACGGAGGGTTTTCCACCTCTCCTCTTCCCAGTTTGCTCTCCATGTGTCCTCAACCTTTCACGGAGGGTTTTCCACCTCTCCTCTTCCCAGTTTGCTCTCCATGTGTCCCAAACCTTTCACGGAGGGTTTTCCACCTCTCCTCTTCCCAGTTTGCTCTCCATGTGTCCTCAACCTTACACGGAGGGTTTTCCACCTCTCCTCTTCCCAGTTTGCTCTCCATGTGTCCTCAACCTTTCACGGAGGGTTTTCCACCTCTCCTCTTCCCAGTTTGCTCTCCATGTGTCCCAAACCTTTCACGGAGGGTTTTCCACCTCTCCTCTTCCCAGTTTGCTCTCCATGTGTCCTCAACCTTTCACGGAGGGTTTTCCACCTCTCCTCTTCCCAGTTTGCTCTCCATGTGTCCTCAACCTTTCACCGAGGGTTTTCCACCTCTCCTCTTCCCAGTTTGCTCTCCATGTGTCCCAAATCTTTCACACGGATGGTTTTCCACCTCTCCTCTTCCCAGTTTGCTCTCCATGTGTCCTCAACCGTTCACGGAGGGTTTTCCACCTCTCCTCTTCCCAGTTTGCTCTCCATGTGTCCCAAACCTTTCACGGAGGGTTTTCCACCTCTCCTCTTCCCAGTTTGCTCTCCATGTGTCCTCAACCTTTCACGGAGGGTTTTCCACCTCTCCTCTTCCCAGTTTGCTCTCCATGTGTCCTCAACCTTTCACGGAGGGTTTTCCACCTCTCCTCTTCCCAGTTTGCTCTCCATGTGTCCCAAACATTTGGAGGAGGGTTTTCCACCTCTCCTCTTCCCAGTTTGCTCTCCATGTGTCCTCAACCTTTCACGGAGGGTTTTCCACCTCTCCTCTTCCCAGTTTGCTCTCCATGTGTCCCAAACCTTTCACGGAGGGTTTTCCACCTCTCCTCTTCCCAGTTTGCTCTCCATGTGTCCTCAACCTTTCACGGAGGGTTTTCCACCTCTCCTCTTCTCAGTTTGCTCTCCATGTGTCCCAAACCTTTCACGGTGGGTTTTCCACCTCTCCTCTTCCCAGTTTGCTCTCCATGTGTCCTCAACCTTTCACGGAGGGTTTTCCACCTCTCCTCTTCCCAGTTTGCTCTCCATGTGTCCTCAACCTTTCACGGAGGGTTTTCCACCTCTCCTCTTCCCAGTTTGCTCTCCATGTGTCCTCAACCTTTCACGGAGGGTTTTCCACCTCTCCTCTTCCCAGTTTGCTCTCCATGTGTCCCAAACCTTTGGAGGAGGGTTTTCCACCTCTCCTCTTCCCAGTTTGCTCTCCATGTGTCCCAAACCTTTCACGGAGGGTTTTCCACGTCTCCTCTTCCCAGTTTGCTCTCCATGTGTCCCAAACCTTTCACGGAGGGTTTTCCACCTCTCCTCTTCCCAGTTTGCTCTCCATGTGTCCTCAACCTTTCACGGAGGGTTTTCCACCTCTCCTCTTCCCAGTTTGCTCTCCATGTGTCCTCAACCTTTCACGGAGGGTTTTCCACCTCTCCTCTTCCCAGTTTGCTCTCCATGTGTCCTCAACCTTTCACGGAGGGTTTTCCACCTCTCCTCTTCCCAGTTTGCTCTCCATGTGTCCCAAACCTTTGGAGGAGGGTTTTCCACCTCTCCTCTTCCCAGTTTGCTCTCCATGTGTCCCAAACCTTTCACGGAGGGTTTTCCACGTCTCCTCTTCCCAGTTTGCTCTCCATGTGTCCCAAACCTTTCACGGAGGGTTTTCCACCTCTCCTCTTCCCAGTTTGCTACCAATGTGTCCTCAACCTTTCACGGAGGGTTTTCCACCTCTCCTCTTCCCAGTTTGCTCTCCATGTGTCCTCAACCTTTCACGGTGGGTTTTCCACCTCTCCTCTTCCCAGTTTGCTCTCCATGTGTCCTCAACCTTTCACGGAGGGTTTTCCACCTCTCCTCTTCCCAGTTTGCTCTCCATGTGTCCTCAACCTTTCACGGAGGGTTTTCCACCTCTCCTCTTCCCAGTTTGCTCTCCATGTGTCCTCAACCTTTCACGGAGGGTTTTCCACCTCTCCTCTTCCCAGTTTGCTCTCCATGTGTCCCAAACCTTTGGA
The DNA here is from genome assembly GCF_031021105.1 of Erythrolamprus reginae. Classification (NCBI taxonomy): domain Eukaryota; kingdom Metazoa; phylum Chordata; class Lepidosauria; order Squamata; family Dipsadidae; genus Erythrolamprus; species Erythrolamprus reginae. The sequence goes on along the minus strand of NW_027248607.1, from coordinate 29,270 downwards.
GGAGGGTTTTCCACCTCTCCTCTTCCCAGTTTGCTCTCCATGTGTCCCAAACCTTTCACGGAGGGTTTTCCACGTCTCCTCTTCCCAGTTTGCTCTCCATGTGTCCCAAACCTTTCACGGAGGGTTTTCCACCTCTCCTCTTCCCAGTTTGCTACCAATGTGTCCTCAACCTTTCACGGAGGGTTTTCCACCTCTCCTCTTCCCAGTTTGCTCTCCATGTGTCCTCAACCTTTCACGGAGGGTTTTCCACCTCTCCTCTTCCCAGTTTGCTCTCCATGTGTCCCAAACCTTTCACGGAGGGTTTTCCACCTCTCCTCTTCCCAGTTTGCTCTCCATGTGTCCTCAACCTTACACGGAGGGTTTTCCACCTCTCCTCTTCCCAGTTTGCTCTCCATGTGTCCTCAACCTTTCACGGAGGGTTTTCCACCTCTCCTCTTCCCAGTTTGCTCTCCATGTGTCCCAAACCTTTCACGGAGGGTTTTCCACCTCTCCTCTTCCCAGTTTGCTCTCCATGTGTCCCAAACCTTTCACGGAGGGTTTTCCACCTCTCCTCTTCCCAGTTTTCTCTCCATGTGTCCCAAATCTTTCACACGGATGGTTTTCCACCTCTCCTCTTCCCAGTTTTCTCTCCATGTGTCCTCAACCTTTCGCGGAGGGTTTTCCACCTCTCCTCTTCCCAGTTTGCTCTCCATGTGTCCCAAACCTTTCACGGAGGGTTTTCCACCTCTCCTCTTCCCAGTTTGCTCTCCATGTGTCCTCAACCTTTCACGGAGGGTTTTCCACCTCTCCTCTTCCCAGTTTGCTCTCCATGTGTCCCAAACCTTTGGAGGAGGGTTTTCCACCTCTCCTCTTCCCAGTTTGCTCTCCATGTGTCCCAAACCTTTCACGGAGGGTTTTCCACGTCTCCTCTTCCCAGTTTGCTCTCCATGTGTCCCAAACCTTTCACGGAGGGTTTTCCACCTCTCCTCTTCCCAGTTTGCTACCAATGTGTCCTCAACCTTTCACGGAGGGTTTTCCACCTCTCCTCTTCCCAGTTTGCTCTCCATGTGTCCTCAACCTTTCACGGAGGGTTTTCCACCTCTCCTCTTCCCAGTTTGCTCTCCATGTGTCCCAAACCTTTCACGGAGGGTTTTCCACCTCTCCTCTTCCCAGTTTGCTCTCCATGTGTCCTCAACCTTACACGGAGGGTTTTCCACCTCTCCTCTTCCCAGTTTGCTCTCCATGTGTCCTCAACCTTTCACGGAGGGTTTTCCACCTCTCCTCTTCCCAGTTTGCTCTCCATGTGTCCCAAACCTTTCACGGAGGGTTTTCCACCTCTCCTCTTCCCAGTTTGCTCTCCATGTGTCCCAAACCTTTCACGGAGGGTTTTCCACCTCTCCTCTTCCCAGTTTTCTCTCCATGTGTCCCAAATCTTTCACACGGATGGTTTTCCACCTCTCCTCTTCCCAGTTTTCTCTCCATGTGTCCTCAACCTTTCGCGGAGGGTTTTCCACCTCTCCTCTTCCCAGTTTGCTCTCCATGTGTCCCAAACCTTTCACGGAGGGTTTTCCACCTCTCCTCTTCCCAGTTTGCTCTCCATGTGTCCCAAACCTTTCACGGAGGGTTTTCCACCTCTCCTCTTCACAGTTTGCTCTCCATGGGTCCCAAACCTTTCACGGAGGGTTTTCCACCTCTCCTCTTCCCAGTTTGCTCTCCATGTGTCCCAAATCTTTCACACGGATGGTTTTCCACCTCTCCTCTTCCCAGTTTTCTCTCCATGTGTCCTCAACCTTTCGCGGAGGGTTTTCCACCTCTCCTCTTCCCAGTTTGCTCTCCATGTGTCCCAAACCTTTCACGGAGGGTTTTCCACCTCTCCTCTTCCCAGTTTGCTCTCCATGTGTCCTCAACCTTTCACGGAGGGTTTTCCACCTCTCCTCTTCCCAGTTTGCTCTCCATGTGTCCTCAACCTTTCACGGAGGGTTTTCCACCTCTCCTCTTCCCAGTTTGTTCTCCATGTGTCCCAAACATTTGGAGGAGGGTTTTCCACCTCTCCTCTTCCCAGTTTGCTCTCCATGTGTCCTCAACCTTTCACGGAGGGTTTTCCACCTCTCCTCTTCCCAGTTTGCTCTCCATGTGTCCCAAACTTTTCACGGAGGGTTTTCCACCTCTCCTCTTCCCAGTTTGCTCTCCATGTGTCCTCAACCTTTCACGGAGGGTTTTCCACCTCTCCTCTTCCCAGTTTGCTCTCCATGTGTCCCAAACCTTTCACGGTGGGTTTTCCACCTCTCCTCTTCCCAGTTTGCTCTCCATGTGTCCTCAACCTTTCACGGAGGGTTTTCCACCTCTCCTCTTCCCAGTTTGCTCTCCATGTGTCCTCAACCTTTCACGGAGGGTTTTCCACCTCTCCTCTTCCCAGTTTGCTCTCCATGTGTCCTCAACCTTTCACGGAGGGTTTTCCACCTCTCCTCTTCCCAGTTTGCTCTCCATGTGTCCCAAACCTTTGGAGGAGGGTTTTCCACCTCTCCTCTTCCCAGTTTGCTCTCCATGTGTCCCAAACCTTTCACGGAGGGTTTTCCACCTCTCCTCTTCCCAGTTTGCTCTCCATGTGTCCCAAATCTTTCACACGGATGGTTTTCCACCTCTCCTCTTCCCAGTTTGCTCTCCATGTGTCCTCAACCTTTCGCGGAGGGTTTTCCACCTCTCCTCTTCCCAGTTTGCTCTCCATGTGTCCCAAACCTTTCACGGAGGGTTTTCCACCTCTCCTCTTCCCAGTTTGCACTCCATGTGTCCACAACCTTTCACGGAGGGTTTTCCACCTCTCCTCTTCCCAGTTTGCTCTCCATGTGTCCTCAACCTTTCACGGATGGTTTTCCACCTCTCCTCTTCCCAGTTTGCTCTCCATGTGTCCCAAACCTTTCACGGAGGGTTTTCCACCTCTCCTCTTCCCAGTTTGCTCTCCATGTGTCCTCAACCTTTCACGTAGGGTTTTCCACCTCTCCTCTTCCCAGTTTGCTCTCCATGTGTCCTCAACCTTTCACGGAGGGTTTTCCACCTCTCCTCTTCCCAGTTTGCTCTCCATGTGTCCCAAACCTTTCACGGAGGGTTTTCCACCTCTCCTCTTCCCAGTTTGCTCTCCATGTGTCCTCAACCTTTCACGGAGGGTTTTCCACCTCTCCTCTTCCCAGTTTGCTCTCCATGTGTTCTCAACCTTTCACGGAGGGTTTTCCACCTCTCCTCTTCCCAGTTTGCTCTCCATGTGTCCTCAACCTTTCGCGGAGGGTTTTCCACCTCTCCTCTTCCCAGTTTGCTCTCCATGTGTCCCAAACCTTTCACGGAGGGTTTTCCACCTCTCCTCTTCCCAGTTTGCTCTCCATGTGTCCCAAACCTTTCACGGAGGGTTTTCCACCTCTCCTCTTCCCAGTTTGCTCTCCATGTGTCCCAAATATTTCACACGGATGGTTTTCCACCTCTCCTCTTCCCGTTTGCTCTCCATGTGTCCTCAACCTTTCGCGGAGGGTTTTCCACCTCTCCTCTTCCCAGTTTGCTCTCCATGTGTCCCAAACCTTTCACGGAGGGTTTTCCACCTCTCCTCTTCCCAGTTTGCTCTCCATGTGTCCTCAACCTTTCACGGAGGGTTTTCCACCTCTCCTCTTCCCAGTTTGCTCTCCATGTGTCCTCAACCTTTCACGGAGGGTTTTCCACCTTTCCTCTTCCCAGTTTGCTCTCTATGTGTCCTCAACCTTTCACGGAGGGTTTTCCACCTCTCCTCTTCCCAGTTTGCTCTCCATGTGTCCCAAACCTTTGGAGGAGGGTTTTCCACCTCTCCTCTTCCCAGTTTGCTCTCCATGTGTCCTCAACCTTTCACGGAGGGTTTTCCACCTCTCCTCTTCCCAGTTTGCTCTCCATGTGTCCCAAACCTTTCACGGAGGGTTTTCCACCTCTCCTCTTCCCAGTTTGCTCTCCATGTGTCCTCAACCTTTCACGGAGGGTTTTCCACCTCTCCTCTTCCCAGTTTGCTCTCCATGTGTCCTCAACCTTTCATGGAGGGTTTTCCACCTCTCCTCTTCCCAGTTTGCTCTCCATGTGTCCCAAACCTTTCACGGAGGGTTTTCCACCTCTCCTCTTCACAGTTTGCTCTCCATGGGTCCCAAACCTTTGGAGGAGGGTTTTCCACCTCTCCTCTTCCCAGTTTGCTCTCCATGTGTCCTCAACCTTTCACGGAGGGTTTTCCACCTCTCCTCTTCCCAGTTTGCTCTCCATGTGTCCCAAACCTTTCACGGAGGGTTTTCCACCTCTCCTCTTCCCAGTTTGCTCTCCATGTGTCCTCAACCTTTCACGGAGGGTTTTCCACCTCTCCTCTTCACAGTTTGCTCTCCATGTGTCCTCAACCTTTCACGGAGTGTTTTCCACCTCTCCTCTTCCCAGTTTGCTCTCCATGTGTCCTCAACCTTTCACGGAGGGTTTTCCACCTCTCCTCTTCCCAGTTTGCTCTCCATGTGTCCTCAACCTTTCACGGAGGGTTTTCCACCTCTCCTCTTCCCAGTTTGCTCTCCATGTGTCCTCAACCTTTCACGGAGGGTTTTCCACCTCTCCTCTTCCCAGTTTGCTCTCCATGTGTCCTCAACCTTTCACGGAGGGTTTTCCACCTCTCCTCTTCCCAGTTTGCTCTCCATGTGTCCCAAACCTTTGGAGGAGGGTTTTCCACCTCTCCTCTTCCCAGTTTGCTCTCCATGTGTCCCAAACCTTTCACGGAGGGTTTTCCACCTCTCCTCTTCCCAGTTTGCTCTCCATGTGTCCCAAACCTTTCACGGAGGGTTTTCCACCTCTCCTCTTCCCAGTTTGCTCTCCATGTGTCCCAAATCTTTCACACGGATGGTTTTCCACCTCTCCTCTTCCCAGTTTGCTCTCCATGTGTCCTCAACCTTTCGCGGAGGGTTTTCCACCTCTCCTCTTCCCAGTTTGCTCTCCATGTGTCCTCAACCTTTCACGGAGGGTTTTCCACCTCTCCTCTTCCCAGTTTGCTCTCCATGTGTCCTCAACCTTTCACGGAGGGTTTTCCACCTCTCCTCTTCCCAGTTTGCTCTCCATGTGTCCCAAACCTTTGGAGGAGGGTTTTCCACCTCTCCTCTTCCCAGTTTGCTCTCCATGTGTCCCAAACCTTTCACGGAGGGTTTTCCACCTCTCCTCTTCCCAGTTTGCTCTCCATGTGTCCCAAATCTTTCACATGGATGGTTTTCCACCTCTCCTCTTCCCAGTTTGCTCTCCATGTGTCCTCAACCTTTCGCGGAGGGTTTTCCACCTCTCCTCTTCCCAGTTTGCTCTCCATGTGTCCCAAACCTTTCACGGAGGGTTTTCCACCTCTCCTCTTCCCAGTTTGCTCTCCATGTGTCCTCAACCTTTCACGGAGGGTTTTCCACCTCTCCTCTTCCCAGTTTGCTCTCCATGTGTCCCAAACCTTTCATGGAGGGTTTTCCACCTCTCCTCTTCCCAGTTTGCTCTCCATGTGTCCTCAACCTTTCACGGAGGGTTTTCCACCTCTCCTCTTCCCAGTTTGCTCTCCATGTGTTCTCAACCTTTCACGGAGGGTTTTCCACCTCTCCTCTTCCCAGTTTGCTCTCCATGTGTCCTCAACCTTTCGCGGAGGGTTTTCCACCTCTCCTCTTCCCAGTTTGCTCTCCATGTGTCCCAAACCTTTCACGGAGGGTTTTCCACCTCTCCTCTTCCCAGTTTGCTCTCCATGTGTCCCAAACCTTTCACGGAGGGTTTTCCACCTCTCCTCTTCCCAGTTTGCTCTCCATGTGTCCCAAACCTTTCGCTGAGGGTTTTCCACCTCTCCTCTTCCCAGTTTGCTCTCCATGTGTCCTCAACCTTTCGCGGAGGGTTTTCCACCTCTCCTCTTCCCAGTTTGCTCTCCATGTGTCCTCAACCTTTCACGGAGGGTTTTCCACCTCTCCTCTTCCCAGTTTGCTCTCCATGTGTCCCAAACCTTTGGAGGAGGGTTTTCCACCTCTCCTCTTCCCAGTTTGCTCTCCATGTGTCCCAAACCTTTCATGGAGGGTTTTCCACCTCTCCTCTTCCAAGTTTGCTCTCCATGTGTCCCAAACCTTTCACGGAGGGTTTTCCACCTCTCCTCTTCCCAGTTTGCTCTCCATGTGTCCCAAACCTTTCGAGGAGGGTTTTCCACCTCTCCTCTTCCCAGTTTGTTCTCCATGTGTCCTCAACCTTTCGCGGAGGGTTTTCCACCTCTCCTCTTCCCAGTTTGCTCTCCATGTGTCCTCAAACTTTCACGGAGGGTTTTCCACCTCTCCTCTTCCCAGTTTGTTCTCCATGTGTCCCCAACCTTTCGCGGAGGGTTTTCCACCTCTCCTCTTCCCAGTTTGCTCTCCATGTGTCCTCAAACTTTCGCGGAGTGTTTTCCACCTCTCCACTTCCCAGTTTGCTCTCCATGTGTCCTCAACCTTTCACGGAGGGTTTTCCACCTCTCCTCTTCCCAGTTTGCTCTCCATGTGTCCTCAACCTTTCACGGAGGGTTTTCCACCTCTCCTCTTCCCAGTTTGCTCTCCATGTGTCCTCAACCTTTCACGGAGGGTTTTCCACCTCTCCTCTTCCCAGTTTGCTCTCCATGTGTCCTCAACCGTTCACGGAGGGTTTTCCACCTCTCCTCTTCCCAGTTTGCTCTCCATGTGTCCCAAACCTTTCACGGAGGGTTTTCCACCTCTCCTCTTCCCAGTTTGCTCTCCATGTGTCCTCAACATTTCACGGAGGGTTTTCCACCTCTCCTCTTCCCAGTTTGCTCTCCATGTGTCCTCAACCTTTCACGGAGGGTTTTCCACCTCTCCTCTTCCCAGTTTGCATTCCATGTGTCCCAAACCTTTCACGGAGGGTTTTCCACCTCTCCTCTTCCCAGTTTGCTCTCCATGTGTCCCAAACCTTTCATGGAGGGTTTTCCACCTCTCCTCTTCCAAGTTTGCTCTCCATGTGTCCCAAACCTTTCAGGGAGGGTTTTCCACCTCTCCTCTTCCCAGTTTGCTCTCCATGTGTCCCAAACCTTTCACGGAGGGTTTTCCACCTCTCCTCTTCCCAGTTTGCTCTCCATGTGTCCTCAACCTTTCACGGAGGGTTTTCCACCTCTCCTCTTCCCAGTTTGCTCTCCATGTGTCCCAAACCTTTCACGGAGGGTTTTCCACCTCTCCTCTTCCCAGTTTGCTCTCCATGTGTACTCAACCTTTCACGGAGGGTTTTCCACCTCTCCTCTTCCCAGTTTGCTCTCCATGTGTCCTCAACCTTTCACGGAAGGTTTTCCACCTCTCCTCTTCCCAGTTTGCTCTCCATGTGTCCCAAATCTTTCACACGGATGGTTTTCCACCTCTCCTCTTCCCAGTTTTCTCTCCATGTGTCCTCAACCTTTCGCGGAGGGTTTTCCACCTCTCCTCTTCCCAGTTTGCTCTCCATGTGTCCCAAACCTTTCACGGAGGGTTTTCCACCTCTCCTCTTCCCAGTTTGCTCTCCATGTGTCCTCAACCTTTCACGGAGGGTTTTCCACCTCTCCTCTTCCCAGTTTGCTCTCCATGTGTCCTCAACCTTTCACGGAGGGTTTTCCACCTCTCCTCTTCCCAGTTTGCTCTCCATGTGTCCCAAACATTTGGAGGAGGGTTTTCCACCTCTCCTCTTCCCAGTTTGCTCTCCATGTGTCCTCAACCTTTCACGGAGGGTTTTCCACCTCTCCTCTTCCCAGTTTGCTCTCCATGTGTCCCAAACCTTTCACGGAGGGTTTTCCACCTCTCCTCTTCCCAGTTTGCTCTCCATGTGTCCTCAACCTTTCACGGAGGGTTTTCCACCTCTCCTCTTCCCAGTTTGCTCTCCATGTGTCCCAAACCTTTCACGGTGGGTTTTCCACCTCTCTTCTTCCCAGTTTGCTCTCCATGTGTCCTCAACCTTTCACGGAGGGTTTTCCACCTCTCCTCTTCCCAGTTTGCTCTCCATGTGTCCTCAACCTTTCACGGAGGGTTTTCCACCTCTCCTCTTCCCAGTTTGCTCTCCATGTGTCCTCAACCTTTCACGGAGGGTTTTCCACCTCTCCTCTTCCCAGTTTGCTCTCCATGTGTCCCAAACCTTTGGAGGAGGGTTTTCCACCTCTCCTCTTCCCAGTTTGCTCTCCATGTGTCCCAAACCTTTCACGGAGGGTTTTCCACCTCTCCTCTTCCCAGTTTGCTCTCCATGTGTCCCAAATCTTTCACACGGATGGTTTTCCACCTCTCCTCTTCCCAGTTTGCTCTCCATGTGTCCTCAACCTTTCGCGGAGGGTTTTCCACCTCTCCTCTTCCCAGTTTGCTCTCCATGTGTCCCAAACCTTTCACGGAGGGTTTTCCACCTCTCCTCTTCCCAGTTTGCTCTCCATGTGTCCTCAACCTTTCACGGAGGGTTTTCCACCTCTCCTCTTCCCAGTTTGCTCTCCATGTGTCCCAAACCTTTCACGGAGGGTTTTCCACCTCTCCTCTTCCCAGTTTGCTCTCCATGTGTCCTCAACCTTTCACGGAGGGTTTTCCACCTCTCCTCTTCCCAGTTTGCTCTCCATGTGTCCCAAACCTTTCACGGAGGGTTTTCCACCTCTCCTCTTCCCAGTTTGCTCTCCATGTGTCCCAAACCTTTCACGGAGGGTTTTCCACCTCTCCTCTTCCCAGTTTGCTCTCCATGTGTCCTCAACCTTTCACGGAGGGTTTTCCACCTCTCCTCTTCCCAGTTTGCTCTCCATGTGTCCCAAACCTTTCACGGAGGGTTTTCCACCTCTCCTCTTCCCAGTTTGCTCTCCATGTGTCCCAAACCTTTCACGGAGGGTTTTCCACCTCTCCTCTACCCAGTTTGCTCTCCATGTGTCCCAAATCTTTCACACGGAGGGTTTTCCACCTCTCCTCTTCCCAGTTTGCTCTCCATGTGTCCTCAACCTTTCGCGGAGGGTTTTCCACCTCTCCTCTTCCCAGTTTGCTCTCCATGTGTCCCAAACCTTTCACGGAGGGTTTTCCACGTCTCCTCTTCCCAGTTTGCTCTCCATGTGTCCCAAACCTTTCACGGAGGGTTTTCCACCTCTCCTCTTCACAGTTTGCTACCAATGTGTCCTCAACCTTTCACGGAGGGTTTTCCACCTCTCCTCTTCCCAGTTTGCTCTCCATGTGTCCTCAACCTTTCACGGAGGGTTTTCCACCTCTCCTCTTCCCAGTTTGCTCTCCATGTGTCCCAAACCTTTCACGGAGGGTTTTCCACCTCTCCTCTTCCCAGTTTGCTCTCCATGTGTCCTCAAACTTACACGGAGGGTTTTCCACCTCTCCTCTTCCCAGTTTGCTCTCCATGTGTCCTCAACCTTTCACGGAGGGTTTTCCACCTCTCCTCTTCCCAGTTTGCTCTCCATGTGTCCCAAACCTTTCACGGAGGGTTTTCCACCTCTCCTCTTCCCAGTTTGCTCTCCATGTGTCCCAAACCTTTCACGGAGGGTTTTCCACCTCTCCTCTTCCCAGTTTGCTCTCCATGTGTCCCAAACCTTTCACGGAGGGTTTTCCACCTCTCCTCTTCCCAGTTTGCTCTCCATGTGTCCCAAATCTTTCACACGGATGGTTTTCCACCTCTCCTCTTCCCAGTTTTCTCTCCATGTGTCCTCAACCTTTCGCGGAGGGTTTTCCACCTCTCCTCTTCCCAGTTTGCTCTCCATGTGTCCCAAACCTTTCACGGAGGGTTTTCCACCTCTCCTCTTCCCAGTTTGCTCTCCATGTGTCCTCAACCTTTCACGGAGGGTTTTCCACCTCTCCTCTTCCCAGTTTGCTCTCCATGTGTCCTCAACCTTTCACGGAGGGTTTTCCACCTCTCCTCTTCCCAGTTTGCTCTCCATGTGTCCCAAACATTTGGAGGAGGGTTTTCCACCTCTCCTCTTCCCAGTTTGCTCTCCATGTGTCCTCAACCTTTCACGGAGGGTTTTCCACCTCTCCTCTTCCCAGTTTGCTCTCCATGTGTCCCAAACCTTTCACGGAGGGTTTTCCATCTCTCCTCTTCCCAGTTTGCTCTCCATGTGTCCTCAACCTTTCACGGAGGGTTTTCCACCTCTCCTCTTCCCAGTTTGCTCTCCATGTGTCCCAAACCTTTCACGGTGGGTTTTCCACCTCTCCTCTTCCCAGTTTGCTCTCCATGTGTCCTCAACCTTTCACGGAGGGTTTTCCACCTCTCCTCTTCCCAGTTTGCTCTCCATGTGTCCTCAACCTTTCACGGAGGGTTTTCCACCTCTCCTCTTCCCAGTTTGCTCTCCATGTGTCCTCAACCTTTCACGGAGGGTTTTCCACCTCTCCTCTTCCCAGTTTGCTCTCCATGTGTCCCAAACCTTTGGAGGAGGGTTTTCCACCTCTCCTCTTCCCAGTTTGCTCTCCATGTGTCCCAAACCTTTCACGGAGGGTTTTCCACGTCTCCTCTTCCCAGTTTGCTCTCCATGTGTCCCAAACCTTTCACGGAGGGTTTTCCACCTCTCCTCTTCCCAGTTTGCTACCAATGTGTCCTCAACCTTTCACGGAGGGTTTTCCACCTCTCCTCTTCCCAGTTTGCTCTCCATGTGTCCTCAACCTTTCACGGAGGGTTTTCCACCTCTCCTCTTCCCAGTTTGCTCTCCATGTGTCCCAAACCTTTCACGGAGGGTTTTCCACCTCTCCTCTTCCCAGTTTGCTCTCCATGTGTCCTCAACCTTACACGGAGGGTTTTCCACCTCTCCTCTTCCCAGTTTGCTCTCCATGTGTCCTCAACCTTTCACGGAGGGTTTTCCACCTCTCCTCTTCCCAGTTTGCTCTCCATGTGTCCCAAACCTTTCACGGAGGGTTTTCCACCTCTCCTCTTCCCAGTTTGCTCTCCATGTGTCCCAAACCTTTCACGGAGGGTTTTCCACCTCTCCTCTTCCCAGTTTGCTCTCCATGTGTCCCAAACCTTTCACGGAGGGTTTTCCACCCCTCCTCTTCCCAGTTTGCTCTCCATGTGTCCCAAATCTTTCACACGGATGGTTTTCCACCTCTCCTCTTCCCAGTTTTCTCTCCATGTGTCCTCAACCTTTCGCGGAGGGTTTTCCACCTCTCCTCTTCCCAGTTTGCTCTCCATGTGTCCCAAACCTTTCACGGAGGGTTTTCCACCTCTCCTCTTCCCAGTTTGCTCTCCATTTGTCCTCAACCTTTCACGGAGGGTTTTCCACCTCTCCTCTTCCCAGTTTGCTCTCCATGTGTCCTCAACCTTTCACGGAGGGTTTTCCACCTCTCCTCTTCCCAGTTTGCTCTCCATGTGTCCCAAACATTTGGAGGAGGGTTTTCCACCTCTCCTCTTCCCAGTTTGCTCTCCATGTGTCCTCAACCTTTCACGGAGGGTTTTCCACCTCTCCTCTTCCCAGTTTGCTCTCCATGTGTCCCAAACCTTTCACGGAGGGTTTTCCACCTCTCCTCTTCCCAGTTTGCTCTCCATGTGTCCTCAACCTTTCACGGAGGGTTTTCCACCTCTCCTCTTCCCAGTTTGCTCTCCATGTGTCCCAAACCTTTCACGGTGGGTTTTCCACCTCTCCTCTTCCCAGTTTGCTCTCCATGTGTCCTCAACCTTTCACGGAGGGTTTTCCACCTCTCCTTTTCCCAGTTTGCTCTCCATGTGTCCTCAACCTTTCACGGAGGGTTTTCCACCTCTCCTCTTCCCAGTTTGCTCTCCATGTGTCCTCAACCTTTCACGGAGGGTTTTCCACCTCTCCTCTTCCCAGTTTGCTCTCCATGTGTCCCAAACCTTTGGAGGAGGGTTTTCCACCTCTCCTCTTCCCAGTTTGCTCTCCATGTGTCCCAAACCTTTCACGGAGGGTTTTCCACCTCTCCTCTTCCCAGTTTGCTCTCCATGTGTCCCAAATCTTTCACACGGATGGTTTTCCACCTCTCCTCTTCCCAGTTTGCTCTCCATGTGTCCTCAACCTTTCGCGGAGGGTTTTCCACCTCTCCTCTTCCCAGTTTGCTCTCCATGTGTCCCAAACCTTTCACGGAGGGTTTTCCACCTCTCCTCTTCCCAGTTTGCTCTCCATGTGTCCTCAACCTTTCACGGAGGGTTTTCCACCTCTCCTCTTCCCAGTTTGCTCTCCATGTGTCCTCAACCTTTCACGGAGGGTTTTCCACCTCTCCTCTTCCCAGTTTGCTCTCCATGTGTCCCAAACCTTTCACGGAGGGTTTTCCACCTCTCCTCTTCCCAGTTTGCTCTCCATGTGTCCTCAACCTTTCACGGAGGGTTTTCCACCTCTCCTCTTCCCAGTTTGCTCTCCATGTGTCCTCAACCTTTCACGGAGGGTTTTCCACCTCTCCTCTTCCCAGTTTGCTCTCCATGTGTCCCAAACCTTTCACGGAGGGTTTTCCACCTCTCCTCTTCCCAGTTTGCTCTCCATGTGTCCTCAACCTTTCACGGAGGGTTTTCCACCTCTCCTCTTCCCAGTTTGCTCTCCATGTGTTCTCAACCTTTCACGAAGGGTTTTCCACCTCTCCTCTTCCCAGTTTGCTCTCCATGTGTCCTCAACCTTTCGCGGAGGGTTTTCCACCTCTCCTCTTCCCAGTTTGCTCTCCATGTGTCCCAAACCTTTCACGGAGGGTTTTCCACCTCTCCTCTTCCCAGTTTGCTCTCCATGTGTCCCAAACCTTTCGCGGAGGGTTTTCCACCTCTCCTCTTCCCAGTTTGCTCTCCATGTGTCCTCAACCTTTCGCGGAGGGTTTTCCACCTCTCCTCTTCCCAGTTTGCTCTCCATGTGTCCTCAACCTTTCACGGAGGGTTTTCCACCTCTCCTCTTCCCAGTTTGCTCTCCATGTGTCCCAAACCTTTGGAGGAGGGTTTTCCACCTCTCCTCTTCCCAGTTTGCTCTCCATGTGTCCCAAACCTTTCATGGAGGGTTTTCCACCTCTCCTCTTCCAAGTTTGCTCTCCATGTGTCCCAAACCTTTCACGGAGGGTTTTCCACCTCTCCTCTTCCCAGTTTGCTCTCCATGTGTCCTCAAACTTTCACGGAGGGTTTTCCACCTCTCCTCTTCCCAGTTTGTTCTCCATGTGTCCCCAACCTTTCGCGGAGCGTTTTCCACCTCTCTTCTTCCCAGTTTGCTCTCCATGTGTCCTCAAACTTTCGCGGAGGGTTTTCCACCTCTCCACTTCCCAGTTTGCTCTCCATGTGTCCTCAACCTTTCACGGAGGGTTTTCCACCTCTCCTCTTCCCAGTTTGCTCTCCATGTGTCCTCAACCTTTCACGGAGGGTTTTCCACCTCTCCTCTTCCCAGTTTGCTCTCCATGTGTCCTCAACCTTTCACGGAGGGTTTTCCACCTCTCCTCTTCCCAGTTTGCTCTCCATGTGTCCTCAACCGTTCACGGAGGGTTTTCCACCTCTCCTCTTCCCAGTTTGCTCTCCATGTGTCCCAAATCTTTCACGGAGGGTTTTCCACCTCTCCTCTTCCCAGTTTGCTCTCCATGTGTCCTCAACATTTCACGGAGGGTTTTCCACCTCTCCTCTTCCCAGTTTGCTCTCCATGTGTCCTCAACCTTTCACGGAGGGTTTTCCACCTCTCCTCTTCCCAGTTTGCTCTCCATGTGTCCCAAACCTTTCACGGAGGGTTTTCCACCTCTCCTCTTCCCAGTTTGCTCTCCATGTGTCCCAAACCTTTCATGGAGGGTTTTCCACCTCTCCTCTTCCAAGTTTGCTCTCCATGTGTCCCAAACCTTTCAGGGAGGGTTTTCCACCTCTCCTCTTCCCAGTTTGCTCTCCATGTGTCCCAAACCTTTCACTGAGGGTTTTCCACCTCTCCTCTTCCCAGTTTGCTCTCCATGTGTCCTCAACCTTTCACGGAGGGTTTTCCACCTCTCCTCTTCCCAGTTTGCTCTCCATGTGTACTCAACCTTTCACGGAGGGTTTTCCACCTCTCCTCTTCCCAGTTTGCTCTCCATGTGTCCTCAACCTTTCACGGAGGGTTTTCCACCTCTCCTGTTCCCAGTTTGCTCTCCATCTGTCCCAAACCTTTCACGGAGGGTTTTCCACCTCTCCTCTTCCCAGTTTGCTCTCCATGTGTCCTCAACCTTTCACGGAGGGTTTTCCACCTCTCCTCTTCCCAGATTGCTCTCCATGTGTCCCAAACCTTTCACGGAGTGTTTTCCACCTCTCCTCTTCCCAGTTTGCTCTCCATGTGTCCTCAACCTTTCGCGGAGGGTTTTCCACCTCTCATCTTCCCAGTTTGCTCTCCATGTGTCCTCAACCTTTCACGGAGGGTTTTCCACCTCTCCTCTTCCCAGTTTGCTCTCCATGTATCCTCAACCTTTCACGGAGGGTTTTCCACCTCTCCTCTTCCCAGTTTGCTCTCCATGTGTCCTCAACCTTTCACGGAGGGTTTTCCACCTCTCCTCTTCCCAGTTTGCTCTCCATGTGTCCTCAACCTTTCACGGAGGGTTTTCCACCTCTCCTCTTCCCAGTTTGCTCTCCATGTGTCCCAAACCTTTGGAGGAGGGTTTTCCACCTCTCCTCTTCCCAGTTTGCTCTCCATGTGTCCCAAACCTTTCATGGAGGGTTTTCCACCTCTCCTCTTCCAAGTTTGCTCTCCATGTGTCCCAAACCTTTCACGGAGGGTTTTCCACCTCTCCTCTTCCCAGTTTGCTCTCCATGTGTCCCAAACCTTTCACGGAGGGTTTTCCACCTCTCCTCTTCCCAGTTTGCTCTCCATGTGTCCCAAACCTTTCGAGGAGGGTTTTCCACCTCTCCTCTTCCCAGTTTGCTCTCCATGTGTCCTCAACCTTTCACGGAGGGTTTTCCACCTCTCCTCTTCCCAGTTTGCTCTCCATGTGTCCTCAACCTTTCGCGGAGGGTTTTCCACCTCTCCTCTTCCAAGTTTGCTCTCCATGTGTCCCAAACCTTTCGCGGAGGGTTTTCCACCTCTCCTCTTCCCAGTTTGCTCTCCATGTGTCCTCAACCTTTCCTGGAGTGTTTTCCACCTCTCCTCTTCCCAGTTTGCTCTCCATGTGTCCTCAACCTTTCACGGAGGGTTTTCCACCTCTCCTCTTCCCAGTTTGCTCTCCATGTGTCCTCAACCTTTCGCGGAGGGTTTTCCACCTCTCCTCTTTTCACTTTGCTCTCCATGTGTCCCAAACCTTTCACGGAGGGTTTTCCACCTCTCCTCTTCCCAGTTTGCTCTCCATGTGTCCTCAACCTTTCACGGAGGGTTTTCCACCTCTCCTCTTCCTAGTTTGCTCTCCATGTGTCCTCAACCTTTCACGGAGGGTTTTCCACCTCTCCTCTTCCCAGTTTGCTCTCCATGTGTCCCAAACCTTTGGAGGAGGGTTTTCCACATCTCCTCTTCCCAGTTTGCTCTCCATGTGTCCCAAACCTTTCACGGAGGGTTTTCCACCTCTCCTCTTCCCAGTTTGCTCTCCATGTGTCCCAAACCTTTCACGGAGGGTTTTCCACCTCTCCTCTTCCCAGTTTGCTCTCCATGTGTCCCAAATCTTTCACACGGATGGTTTTCCACCTCTCCTCTTCCAGTTTGCTCTCCATGTGTCCTCAACCTTTCGCGGAGGGTTTTCCACCTCTCCTCTTCCCAGTTTGCTCTCCATGTGTCCCAAACCTTTCACGGAGGGTTTTCCACCTCTCCTCTTCCCAGTTTGCTCTCCATGTGTCCTCAACCTTTCACGGAGGGTTTTCCACCTCTCCTCTTCCCAGTTTGCTCTCCATGTGTCCTCAACCTTTCACGGAGGGTTTTCCACCTCTCCTCTTCCCAGTTTGCTCTCTATGTGTCCTCAACCTTTCACGGAGGGTTTTCCACCTCTCCTCTTCCCAGTTTGCTCTCCATGTGTCCCAAACCTTTGGAGGAGGGTTTTCCACCTCTCCTCTTCCCAGTTTGCTCTCCATGTGTCCTCAACCTTTCACGGAGGGTTTTCCACCTCTCCTCTTCCCAGTTTGCTCTCCATGTGTCCCAAACCTTTCACGGAGGGTTTTCCACCTCTCCTCTTCCCAGTTTGCTCTCCATGTGTCCTCAACCTTTCACGGAGGGTTTTCCACCTCTCCTCTTCCCAGTTTGCTCTCCATGTGTCCTCAACCTTTCATGGAGGGTTTTCCACCTCTCCTCTTCCCAGTTTGCTCTCCATGTGTCCCAAACCTTTCACGGAGGGTTTTCCACCTCTCCTCTTCACAGTTTGCTCTCCATGGGTCCCAAACCTTTGGAGGAGGGTTTTCCACCTCTCCTCTTCCCAGTTTGCTCTCCATGTGTCCTCAACCTTTCACGGAGGGTTTTCCACCTCTCCTCTTCCCAGTTTGCTCTCCATGTGTCCCAAACCTTTCACGGATGGTTTTCCACCTCTCCTCTTCCCAGTTTGCTCTCCATGTGTCCTCAACCTTTCACGGAGGGTTTTCCACCTCTCCTCTTCACAGTTTGCTCTCCATGTGTCCTCAACCTTTCACGGAGTGTTTTCCACCTCTCCTCTTCCCAGTTTGCTCTCCATGTGTCCTCAACCTTTCACGGAGGGTTTTCCACCTCTCCTCTTCCCAGTTTGCTCTCCATGTGTCCTCAACCTTTCACGGAGGGTTTTCCACCTCTCCTCTTCCCAGTTTGCTCTCCATGTGTCCTCAACCTTTCACGGAGGGTTTTCCACCTCTCCTCTTCCCAGTTTGCTCTCCATGTGTCCTCAACCTTTCACGGAGGGTTTTCCACCTCTCCTCTTCCCAGTTTGCTCTCCATGTGTCCCAAACCTTTGGAGGAGGGTTTTCCACCTCTCCTCTTCCCAGTTTGCTCTCCATGTGTCCCAAACCTTTCACGGAGGGTTTTCCACCTCTCCTCTTCCCAGTTTGCTCTCCATGTGTCCCAAACCTTTCACGGAGGGTTTTCCACCTCTCCTCTTCCCAGTTTGCTCTCCATGTGTCCCAAATCTTTCACACGGATGGTTTTCCACCTCTCCTCTTCCCAGTTTGCTCTCCATGTGTCCTCAACCTTTCGCGGAGGGTTTTCCACCTCTCCTCTTCCCAGTTTGCTCTCCATGTGTCCTCAACCTTTCACGGAGGGTTTTCCACCTCTCCTCTTCCCAGTTTGCTCTCCATGTGTCCTCAACCTTTCACGGAGGGTTTTCCACCTCTCCTCTTCCCAGTTTGCTCTCCATGTGTCCCAAACCTTTGGAGGAGGGTTTTCCACCTCTCCTCTTCCCAGTTTGCTCTCCATGTGTCCCAAACCTTTCACGGAGGGTTTTCCACCTCTCCTCTTCCCAGTTTGCTCTCCATGTGTCCCAAATCTTTCACATGGATGGTTTTCCACCTCTCCTCTTCCCAGTTTGCTCTCCATGTGTCCTCAACCTTTCGCGGAGGGTTTTCCACCTCTCCTCTTCCCAGTTTGCTCTCCATGTGTCCCAAACCTTTCACGGAGGGTTTTCCACCTCTCCTCTTCCCAGTTTGCTCTCCATGTGTCCTCAACCTTTCACGGAGGGTTTTCCACCTCTCCTCTTCCCAGTTTGCTCTCCATGTGTCCCAAACCTTTCATGGAGGGTTTTCCACCTCTCCTCTTCCCAGTTTGCTCTCCATGTGTCCTCAACCTTTCACGGAGGGTTTTCCACCTCTCCTCTTCCCAGTTTGCTCTCCATGTGTTCTCAACCTTTCACGGAGGGTTTTCCACCTCTCCTCTTCCCAGTTTGCTCTCCATGTGTCCTCAACCTTTCGCGGAGGGTTTTCCACCTCTCCTCCTCCCAGTTTGCTCTCCATGTGTCCCAAACCTTTCACGGAGGGTTTTCCACCTCTCCTCTTCCCAGTTTGCTCTCCATGTGTCCCAAACCTTTCACGGAGGGTTTTCCACCTCTCCTCTTCCCAGTTTGCTCTCCATGTGTCCTCAACCTTTCGCGGAGGGTTTTCCACCTCTCCTCTTCCCAGTTTGCTCTCCATGTGTCCTCAACCTTTCACGGAGGGTTTTCCACCTCTCCTCTTCCCAGTTTGCTCTCCATGTGTCCTCAACCTTTCATGGAGGGTTTTCCACCTCTCCTCTTCCCAGTTTGCTCTCCATGTGTCCCAAACCTTTCACGGAGGGTTTTCCACCTCTCCTCTTCACAGTTTGCTCTCCATGGGTCCCAAACCTTTGGAGGAGGGTTTTCCACCTCTCCTCTTCCCAGTTTGCTCTCCATGTGTCCTCAACCTTTCACGGAGGGTTTTCCACCTCTCCTCTTCCCAGTTTGCTCTCCATGTGTCCCAAACCTTTCACGGATGGTTTTCCACCTCTCCTCTTCCCAGTTTGCTCTCCATGTGTCCTCAACCTTTCACGGAGGGTTTTCCACCTCTCCTCTTCACAGTTTGCTCTCCATGTGTCCTCAACCTTTCACGGAGTGTTTTCCACCTCTCCTCTTCCCAGTTTGCTCTCCATGTGTCCTCAACCTTTCACGGAGGGTTTTCCACCTCTCCTCTTCCCAGTTTGCTCTCCATGTGTCCTCAACCTTTCACGGAGGGTTTTCCACCTCTCCTCTTCCCAGTTTGCTCTCCATGTGTCCTCAACCTTTCACGGAGGGTTTTCCACCTCTCCTCTTCCCAGTTTGCTCTCCATGTGTCCTCAACCTTTCACGGAGGGTTTTCCACCTCTCCTCTTCCCAGTTTGCTCTCCATGTGTCCCAAACCTTTGGAGGAGGGTTTTCCACCTCTCCTCTTCCCAGTTTGCTCTCCATGTGTCCCAAACCTTTCACGGAGGGTTTTCCACCTCTCCTCTTCCCAGTTTGCTCTCCATGTGTCCCAAACCTTTCACGGAGGGTTTTCCACCTCTCCTCTTCCCAGTTTGCTCTCCATGTGTCCCAAATCTTTCACACGGATGGTTTTCCACCTCTCCTCTTCCCAGTTTGCTCTCCATGTGTCCTCAACCTTTCGCGGAGGGTTTTCCACCTCTCCTCTTCCCAGTTTGCTCTCCATGTGTCCTCAACCTTTCACGGAGGGTTTTCCACCTCTCCTCTTCCCAGTTTGCTCTCCATGTGTCCTCAACCTTTCACGGAGGGTTTTCCACCTCTCCTCTTCCCAGTTTGCTCTCCATGTGTCCCAAACCTTTGGAGGAGGGTTTTCCACCTCTCCTCTTCCCATTTTGCTCTCCATGTGTCCCAAACCTTTCACGGAGGGTTTTCCACCTCTCCTCTTCCCAGTTTGCTCTCCATGTGTCCTCAACCTTTCACGGAGGGTTTTCCACCTCTCCTCTTCCCAGTTTGCTCTCCATGTGTCCCAAACCTTTCATGGAGGGTTTTCCACCTCTCCTCTTCCCAGTTTGCTCTCCATGTGTCCTCAACCTTTCACGGAGGGTTTTCCACCTCTCCTCTTCCCAGTTTGCTCTCCATGTGTTCTCAACCTTTCACGGAGGGTTTTCCACCTCTCCTCTTCCCAGTTTGCTCTCCATGTGTCCTCAACCTTTCGCGGAGGGTTTTCCACCTCTCCTCCTCCCAGTTTGCTCTCCATGTGTCCCAAACCTTTCACGGAGGGTTTTCCACCTCTCCTCTTCCCAGTTTGCTCTCCATGTGTCCCAAACCTTTCACGGAGGGTTTTCCACCTCTCCTCTTCCCAGTTTGCTCTCCATGTGTCCTCAACCTTTCGCGGAGGGTTTTCCACCTCTCCTCTTCCCAGTTTGCTCTCCATGTGTCCTCAACCTTTCACGGAGGGTTTTCCACCTCTCTTCTTCCCAGTTTGCTCTCCATGTGTCCCAAACCTTTGGAGGAGGGTTTTCCACCTCTCCTCTTCCCAGTTTGCTCTCCATGTGTCCCAAACCTTTCATGGAGGGTTTTCCACCTCTCCTCTTCCAAGTTTGCTCTCCATGTGTCCCAAACCTTTCACGGAGGGTTTTCCACCTCTCCTCTTCCCAGTTTGCTCTCCATGTGTCCCAAACCTTTCGAGGAAGGTTTTCCACCTCTCCTCTTCCCAGTTTGTTCTCCATGTGTCCTCAACCTTTCGCGGAGGGTTTTCCACCTCTCCTCTTCCCAGTTTGCTCTCCATGTGTCCTCAAACTTTCACGGAGGGTTTTCCACCTCTCCTCTTCCCAGTTTGTTCTCCATGTGTCCCCAACCTTTCGCGGAGGGTTTTCCACCTCTCTTCTTCCCAGTTTGCTCTCCATGTGTCCTCAAACTTTCGCGGAGTGTTTTCCACCTCTCCACTTCCCAGTTTGCTCTCCATGTGTCCTCAACCTTTCACGGAGGGTTTTCCACCTCTCCTCTTCCCAGTTTGCTCTCCATGTGTCCTCAACCTTTCATGGAGGGTTTTCCACCTCTCCTCTTCCCAGTTTGCTCTCCATGTGTCCTCAACCTTTCACGGAGGGTTTTCCACCTCTCCTCTTCCCAGTTTGCTCTCCATGTGTCCCAAACCTTTCACGGAGGGTTTTCCACCTCTCCTCTTCCCAGTTTGCTCTCCATGTGTCCTCAACATTTCACGGAGGGTTTTCCACCTCTCCTCTTCCCAGTTTGCTCTCCATGTGTCCTCAACCTTTCACGGAGGGTTTTCCACCTCTCCTCTTCCCAGTTTGCTCTCCATGTGTCCCAAACCTTTCACGGAGGGTTTTCCACCTCTCCTCTTCCCAGTTTGCTCTCCATGTGTCCCAAACCTTTCATGGAGGGTTTTCCACCTCTCCTCTTCCAAGTTTGCTCTCCATGTGTCCCAAACCTTTCAGGGAGGGTTTTCCACCTCTCCTTTTCCCAGTTTGCTCTCCATGTGTCCCAAACCTTTCACGGAGGGTTTTCCACCTCTCCTCTTCCCAGTTTGCTCTCCATGTGTCCTCAACCTTTCACGGAGGGTTTTCCACCTCTCCTCTTCCCAGTTTGCTCTCCATGTGTCCTCAACCTTTCACGGAGGGTTTTCCACCTCTCCTCTTCCCAGTTTGCTCTCCATGTGTCCTCAACCTTTCACGGAGGGTTTTCCACCTCTCCTCTTCCCAGTTTGCTCTCCATGTGTCCTCAACCGTTCACGGAGGGTTTTCCACCTCTCCTCTTCCCAGTTTGCTCTCCATGTGTCCCAAACCTTTCACGGAGGGTTTTCCACCTCTCCTCTTCCCAGTTTGCTCTCCATGTGTCCTCAACATTTCACGGAGGGTTTTCCACCTCTCCTCTTCCCAGTTTGCTCTCCATGTGTCCTCAACCTTTCACGGAGGGTTTTCCACCTCTCCTCTTCCCAGTTTGCTCTCCATGTGTCCCAAACCTTTCACGGAGGGTTTTCCACCTCTCCTCTTCCCAGTTTGCTCTCCATGTGTCCCAAACCTTTCATGGAGGGTTTTCCACCTCTCCTCTTCCAAGTTTGCTCTCCATGTGTCCCAAACCTTTCAGGGAGGGTTTTCCACCTCTCCTCTTCCCAGTTTGCTCTCCATGTGTCCCAAACCTTTCACGGAGGGTTTTCCACCTCTCCTCTTCCCAGTTTGCTCTCCATGTGTCCTCAACCTTTCACGGAGGGTTTTCCACCTCTCCTCTTCCCAGTTTGCTCTCCATGTGTCCCAAACCTTTCACGGAGGGTTTTCCAACTCTCCTCTTCCCAGTTTGCTCTCCATGTGTACTCAACCTTTCACGGAGGGTTTTCCACCTCTCCTCTTCCCAGTTTGCTCTCCATGTGTCCTCAACCTTTCACGGAGGGTTTTCCACCTCTCCTCTTCCCAGTTTGCTCTCCATCTGTCCCAAACCTTTCACGGAGGGTTTTCCACCTCTCCTCTTCCCAGTTTGCTCTCCATGTGTCCTCAACCTTTCGCGGAGGGTTTTCCACCTCTCCTCCTCCCAGTTTGCTCTCCATGTGTCCTCAACCTTTCGCGGAGGGTTTTCCACCTCTCCTCTTCCCAGTTTGCTCTCCATGTGTCCTCAACCTTTCACGGAGGGTTTTCCACCTCTCCTCTTCCCAGTTTGCTCTCCATGTGTCCCAAACCTTTCACGGAGGGTTTTCCACCTCTCCTCTTCCCAGTTTGCTCTCCATGTGTCCTCAACCTTTCGCGGAGGGTTTTCCACCTCTCCTCTTCCCAGTTTGCTCTCCATGTGTCCTCAACCTTTCACGGAGGGTTTTCCACCTCTCCTCTTCCCAGTTTGCTCTCCATGTGTCCTCAACCTTTCACGGAGGGTTTTCCACCTCTCCTCTTCCCAGATTGCTCTCCATGTGTCCCAAACCTTTCACGGAGGGTTTTCCACCTCTCCTCTTCCCAGTTTGCTCTCCATGTGTCCCAAACCTTTCACGGAGTGTTTTCCACCTCTCCTCTTCCCAGTTTGCTCTCCATGTGTCCTCAACCTTTCGCGGAGGGTTTTCCACCTCTCATCTTCCCAGTTTGCTCTCCATGTGTCCTCAACCTTTCACGGAGGGTTTTCCACCTCTCCTCTTCCCAGTTTGCTCTCCATGTATCCTCAACCTTTCACGGAGGGTTTTCCACCTCTCCTCTTCCCAGTTTGCTCTCCATGTGTCCTCAACCTTTCACGGAGGGTTTTCCACCTCTCCTCTTCCCAGTTTGCTCTCCATGTGTCCTCAACCTTTCACGGAGGGTTTTCCACCTCTCCTCTTCCCAGTTTGCTCTCCATGTGTCATCAACCTTTCACGGAGGGTTTTCCACCTCTCCTCTTCCCAGTTTGCTCTCCATGTGTCCCAAACCTTTGGAGGAGGGTTTTCCACCTCTCCTCTTCCCAGTTTGCTCTCCATGTGTCCCAAACCTTTCACAGAGGGTTTTCCACCTCTCCTCTTCCCAGTTTGCTCTCCATGTGTCCCAAACCTTTCACGGAGGGTTTTCCACCTCTCCTCTTCCCAGTTTGCTCTCCATGTGTCCTCAACCTTTCACGGAGGGTTTTCCACCTCTCCTCTTCCCAGTTTGCTCTCCATGTGTCCCAAACATTTGGAGGAGGGTTTTCCACCTCTCCTCTTCCCAGTTTGCTCTCCATGTGTCCTCAACCTTTCACGGAGGGTTTTCCACCTCTCCTCTTCCCAGTTTGCTCTCCATGTGTCCCAAACCTTTCACGGAGGGTTTTCCACCTCTCCTCTTCCCAGTTTGCTCTCCATGTGTCCTCAACCTTTCACGGAGGGTTTTCCACCTCTCCTCTTCACAGTTTGCTCTCCATGTGTCCTCAACCTTTCACGGAGGGTTTTCCACCTCTCCTCTTCCCAGTTTGCTCTCCATGTGTCCTCAACCTTTCACGGAGGGTTTTCCACCTCTCCTCTTCCCAGTTTGCTCTCCATGTGTCCCAAACCTTTCACGGAGGGTTTTCCACCTCTCCTCTTCCCAGTTTGCTCTCCATGTGTCCCAAACCTTTCATGGAGGGTTTTCCACCTCTCCTCTTCCCAGTTTGCTCTCCATGTGTCCCAAATCTTTCACACGGAGGGTTTTCCACCTCTCCTCTTCCCAGTTTGCTCTCCATGTGTCCTCAACCTTTTGCGGAGGGTTTTCCACCTCTCCTCTTCCCAGTTTGCTCTCCATGTGTCCCAAACCTTTCATGGAGGGTTTTCCACCTCTCCTCTTCCCAGTTTGCTCTCCATGTGTCCTCAACCTTTCACGGAGGGTTTTCCACCTCTCCTCTTCCCAGTTTGCTCTCCATGTGTCCTCAACCTTTCACGGACGGTTTTCCACCTCTCCTCTTCCCAGTTTGCTCTCCATGTGTCCCAAACCTTTCACGGAGGGTTTTCCACCTCTCCTCTTCCCAGTTTGCTCTCCATGTGTCCTCAACCTTTCACGGAGGGTTTTCCACCTCTCCTCTTCCCAGTTTGCTCTCCATGTGTCCTCAACCTTTCACGGAGGGTTTTCCACCTCTCCTCTTCCCAGTTTGCTCTCCATGTGTCCTCAACCTTTCGCGGAGGGTTTTCCACCTCTCCTCTTCCCAGTTTGCTCTCCATGTGTCCCAAACCTTTCGCGGAGGGTTTTCCACCTCTCCTCTTCCCAGTTTTCTCTCCATGTGTCCTCAACCTTTCACAGAGGGTTTTCCACCTCTCCTCTTCCCAGTTTGCTCTCCATGTGTCCTCAACCTTTCACGGAGGGTTTTCCACCTCTCCTCTTCCCAGTTTGCTCTCCATGTGTCCTCAACCTTTCGCGGAGGGTTTTCCACCTCTCCTCTTCCCAGTTTGCTCTCCATGTGTCCTCAACCTTTCACGGAGGGTTTTCCACCTCTCCTCTTCCCAGTTTGCTCTCCATGTGTCCTCAACCTTTCGCGGAGGGTTTTCCACCTCTCCTCTTCCCAGTTTGCTCTCCATGTGTCCTCAACCTTTCACGGAGGGTTTTCCACCTCTCCTCTTCCCAGTTTGCTCTCCATGTGTCCCAAACCTTTGGAGGAGGGTTTTCCACCTCTCCTCTTCCCAGTTTGCTCTCCATGTGTCCCAAACCTTTCATGGAGGGTTTTCCACCTCTCCTCTTCCAAGTTTGCTCTCCATGTGTCCCAAACCTTTCACGGAGGGTTTTCCACCTCTACTCTTCCCAGTTTGCTCTCCATGTGTCCTCAACCTTTCGCGGAGGGTTTTCTACCTCTCCTCTTTCCAGTTTGCTCTCCATGTGTCCCAAACCTTTCACGGAGGGTTTTCCACCTCTCCTCTTCCCAGTTTGCTCTCCATGTGTCCTCAACCTTTCACGGAGGGTTTTCCACCTCTCCTCTTCCCAGTTTGCTCTCCATGTGTCCTCAACCTTTCGCGGAGGGTTTTCCACCTCTCCTCTTCCCAGTTTGCTCTCCATGTGTCCCAAACCTTTGGAGGAGGGTTTTCCACCTCTCCTCTTCCCAGTTTGCTCTCCATGTGTCCCAAACCTTTCACGGAGGGTTTTCCACCTCTCCTCTTCCCAGTTTGCTCTCCATGTGTCCCAAACCTTTCACGGAGGGTTTTCCACCTCTCCTCTTCCCAGTTTGCTCTCCATGTGTCCCAAATCTTTCACACGGATGGTTTTCCACCTCTCCTCTTCCCAGTTTGCTCTCCATGTGTCCTCAACCTTTCCCGGAGGGTTTTCCACCTCTCCTCTTCCCAGTTTGCTCTCCATGTGTCCCAAACCTTTCACGGAGGGTTTTCCACCTCTCCTCTTCCCAGTTTGCTCTCCATGTGTCCTCAACCTTTCACGGAGGGTTTTCCACCTCTCCTCTTCCCAGTTTGCTCTCCATGTGTCCTCAATCTTTCACGGAGGGTTTTCCACCTCTCCTCTTCCCAGTTTGCTCTCCATGTGTCCCAAACATTTGGAGGAGGGTTTTCCACCTCTCCTCTTCCCAGTTTGCTCTCCATGTGTCCTCAACCTTTCACGGAGGGTTTTCCACCTCTCCTCTTCCCAGTTTGCTCTCCATGTGTCCCAAACCTTTCACGGAGGGTTTTCCACCTCTCCTCTTCCCAGTTTGCTCTCCATGTGTCCTCAACCTTTCACGGAGGGTTTTCCACCTCTCCTCTTCCCAGTTTGCTCTCCATGTGTCCTCAACCTTTCACGGAGGGTTTTCCACCTCTGCTCTTCCCAGTTTGCTCTCCATGTGTCCCAATCCTTTGGAGGAGGGTTTTCCACCTCTCCTCTTCCCAGTTTGCTCTCCATGTGTCCCAAACCTTTCACAGAGGGTTTTCCAACTCTCCTCTTCCCAGTTTGCTCTCCATGTGTCCCAAACCTTTCACGGAGGGTTTTCCACCTCTCCTCTTCCCAGTTTGCTCTCCATGTGTCCCAAATCTTTCACACGGATGGTTTTCCACCTCTCCTCTTCCCAGTTTGCTCTCCATGTGTCCTCAACCTTTCGCGGAGGGTTTTCCACCTCTCCTCTTCCCAGTTTGCTCTCCATGTGTCCCAAACCTTTCACGGAGGGTTTTCCACCTCTACTCTTCCCAGTTTGCTCTCCATGTGTCCTCAACCTTTCACGGAGGGTTTTCCACCTCTCCTCTTCCCAGTTTGCTCTCCATGTGTCCTCAACCTTTCACGGAGGGTTTTCCACCTCTCCTCTTCCCAGTTTGCTCTCCATGTGTCCCAAACATTTGGAGGAGGGTTTTCCACCTCTCCTCTTCCCAGTTTGCTCTCCATGTGTCCTCAACCTTTCACGGAGGGTTTTCCACCTCTCCTCTTCCCAGTTTGCTCTCCATGTGTCCCAAACCTTTCACGGAGGGTTTTCCACCTCTCCTCTTCCCAGTTTGCTCTCCATGTGTCCTCAACCTTTCACGGAGGGTTTTCCACCTCTCCTCTTCCCAGTTTGCTCTCCATGTGTCCCAAACCTTTCACGGAGGGTTTTCCACCTCTCCTCTTCCCAGTTTGCTCTCCATGTGTCCTCAACCTTTCACGGAGGGTTTTCCACCTCTCCTCTTCCCAGTTTGCTCTCCATGTGTCCCAAACCTTTCACGGAGGGTTTTCCACCTCTCCTCTTCCCAGTTTGCTCTCCATGTGTCCCAAACATTTGGAGGAGGGTTTTCCACCTCTCCTCTTCCCAGTTTGCTCTCCATGTGTCCTCAACCTTTCACGGAGGGTTTTCCACCTCTCCTCTTCCCAGTTTGCTCTCCATGTGTCCCAAACCTTTCACGGAGGGTTTTCCACCTCTCCTCTTCCCAGTTTGCTCTCCATGTGTCCTCAACCTTTCACGGAGGGTTTTCCACCTCTCCTCTTCCCAGTTTGCTCTCCATGTGTCCCAAACCTTTCACGGAGGGTTTTCCACCTCTCCTCTTCCCAGTTTGCTCTCCATGTGTCCTCAACCTTTCACGGAGGGTTTTCCACCTCTCCTCTTCCCAGTTTGCTCTCCATGTGTCCCAAACCTTTCACGGAGGGTTTTCCACCTCTCCTCTTCCCAGTTTGCTCTCCATGTGTCCCAAACCTTTCACGGAGGGTTTTCCACCTCTCCTCTACCCAGTTTGCTCTCCATGTGTCCCAAATCTTTCACACGGAGGGTTTTCCACCTCTCCTCTTCCCAGTTTGCTCTCCATGTGTCCTCAACCTTTCGCGGAGGGTTTTCCACCTCTCCTCTTCCCAGTTTGCTCTCCATGTGTCCCAAACCTTTCACGGAGGGTTTTCCACGTCTCCTCTTCCCAGTTTGCTCTCCATGTGTCCCAAACCTTTCACGGAGGGTTTTCCACCTCTCCTCTTCCCAGTTTGCTACCAATGTGTCCTCAACCTTTCACGGAGGGTTTTCCACCTCTCCTCTTCCCAGTTTGCTCTCCATGTGTCCTCAACCTTTCACGGAGGGTTTTCCACCTCTCCTCTTCCCAGTTTGCTCTCCATGTGTCCCAAACCTTTCACGGAGGGTTTTCCACCTCTCCTCTTCCCAGTTTGCTCTCCATGTGTCCTCAACCTTACACGGAGGGTTTTCCACCTCTCCTCTTCCCAGTTTGCTCTCCATGTGTCCTCAACCTTTCACGGAGGGTTTTCCACCTCTCCTCTTCCCAGTTTGCTCTCCATGTGTCCCAAACCTTTCACGGAGGGTTTTCCACCTCTCCTCTTCCCAGTTTGCTCTCCATGTGTCCCAAACCTTTCACGGAGGGTTTTCCACCTCTCCTCTTCCCAGTTTGCTCTCCATTTGTCCCAAACCTTTCACGGAGGGTTTTCCACCTCTCCTCTTCCCAGTTTGCTCTCCATGTGTCCCAAATCTTTCACACGGATGGTTTTCCACCTCTCCTCTTCCCAGTTTTCTCTCCATGTGTCCTCAACCTTTCGCGGAGGGTTTTCCACCTCTCCTCTTCCCAGTTTGCTCTCCATGTGTCCCAAACCTTTCACGGAGGGTTTTCCACCTCTCCTCTTCCCAGTTTGCTCTCCATGTGTCCTCAACCTTTCACGGAGGGTTTTCCACCTCTCCTCTTCCCAGTTTGCTCTCCATGTGTCCTCAACCTTTCACGGAGGGTTTTCCACCTCTCCTCTTCCCAGTTTGCTCTCCATGTGTCCCAAACATTTGGAGGAGGGTTTTCCACCTCTCCTCTTCCCAGTTTGCTCTCCATGTGTCCTCAACCTTTCACGGAGGGTTTTCCACCTCTCCTCTTCCCAGTTTGCTCTCCATGTGTCCCAAACCTTTCACGGAGGGTTTTCCACCTCTCCTCTTCCCAGTTTGCTCTCCATGTGTCCTCAACCTTTCACGGAGGGTTTTCCACCTCTCCTCTTCCCAGTTTGCTCTCCATGTGTCCCAAACCTTTCACGGTGGGTTTTCCACCTCTCCTCTTCCCAGTTTGCTCTCCATGTGTCCTCAACCTTTCACGGAGGGTTTTCCACCTCTCCTCTTCCCAGTTTGCTCTCCATGTGTCCTCAACCTTTCACGGAGGGTTTTCCACCTCTCCTCTTCCCAGTTTGCTCTCCATGTGTCCTCAACCTTTCACGGAGGGTTTTCCACCTCTCCTCTTCCCAGTTTGCTCTCCATGTGTCCCAAACCTTTGGAGGAGGGTTTTCCACCTCTCCTCTTCCCAGTTTGCTCTCCATGTGTCCCAAACCTTTCACGGAGGGTTTTCCACGTCTCCTCTTCCCAGTTTGCTCTCCATGTGTCCCAAACCTTTCACGGAGGGTTTTCCACCTCTCCTCTTCCCAGTTTGCTACCAATGTGTCCTCAACCTTTCACGGAGGGTTTTCCACCTCTCCTCTTCCCAGTTTGCTCTCCATGTGTCCTCAACCTTTCACGGAGGGTTTTCCACCTCTCCTCTTCCCAGTTTGCTCTCCATGTGTCCCAAACCTTTCACGGAGGGTTTTCCACCTCTCCTCTTCCCAGTTTGCTCTCCATGTGTCCTCAACCTTACACGGAGGGTTTTCCACCTCTCCTCTTCCCAGTTTGCTCTCCATGTGTCCTCAACCTTTCACGGAGGGTTTTCCACCTCTCCTCTTCCCAGTTTGCTCTCCATGTGTCCCAAACCTTTCACGGAGGGTTTTCCACCTCTCCTCTTCCCAGTTTGCTCTCCATGTGTCCCAAACCTTTCACGGAGGGTTTTCCACCTCTCCTCTTCCCAGTTTGCTCTCCATGTGTCCCAAACCTTTCACGGAGGGTTTTCCACCTCTCCTCTTCCCAGTTTGCTCTCCATGTGTCCCAAATCTTTCACACGGATGGTTTTCCACCTCTCCTCTTCCCAGTTTTCTCTCCATGTGTCCTCAACCTTTCGCGGAGGGTTTTCCACCTCTCCTCTTCCCAGTTTGCTCTCCATGTGTCCCAAACCTTTCACGGAGGGTTTTCCACCTCTCCTCTTCCCAGTTTGCTCTCCATGTGTCCTCAACCTTTCACGGAGGGTTTTCCACCTCTCCTCTTCCCAGTTTGCTCTCCATGTGTCCTCAACCTTTCACGGAGGGTTTTCCACCTCTCCTCTTCCCAGTTTGTTCTCCATGTGTCCCAAACATTTGGAGGAGGGTTTTCCACCTCTCCTCTTCCCAGTTTGCTCTCCATGTGTCCTCAACCTTTCACGGAGGGTTTTCCACCTCTCCT
>NW_027248606.1:0-70000 GCF_031021105.1 Erythrolamprus reginae | reverse complement strand
ACCACAGTATACATGGGCAGGTAGCTGACGTGGGGGGAGCCCTGTTAGCCAGGGTTTTTTTCAGGCAGCGGCTCGAGACGGCGGATCAGGAATTTCCCGAAAGAAGATCGGACATCTAAAATCAGGAGCAACATGGCGGCCTGAGGTACTCCCGGCTGGAGAATGCTAATCTTATACTGGCGAGGCGATAGTACAGAACGGAGAAGTGTAAAATACCCATCAGGATTTGAATTTTTCTCTTTACTTCTGTTTGTGATTCTGGCGGTGGGTGTCTGGGGGCTATAACCGATTGGCGGATTTATAAACCAAAGCTTCGAGAAGCGAGAAGGAGGGTGGGAGCTGTCATCCTCCCCCCTCCCCCAGCGGCAAGACACTCACAATTGAAAGAAATCATATTACCTTAAAAAGCGATCTATCGGCATATAACTATTTTCGGTTTATCCCCCCAAGTAAAGGAAAAGAGGGAATAATTCCAACCAATAATCCTGCTTATTGGGTCGTTTATTGGACCTTTATTTTTGAGTGCACCACAAAGCTGAGGGAAGTGACTAAGGGGAATTCGCAGCCGTTTTTCTTTTTTCTCCTCAGAGCTGGAGGATTTCTAAAAGACTAACACAAGTGGAAGTTTATCTTTAGGTTTCTATTCTCAACTTAGCTAATTTCATCAGAAACAAGAACTCAATAAGTATCTTGGATTAATCCTTCGATCATTGACTGTGACAACTGTGCTTGTTTAAAGGAACAGACTCAAAAATAAAAAAAACATATGTATATATATATACAACAAACCCTCTGTGTGACTGTGTTAACGAGTTCAAGACACCCAGAGGAATATCTTGCCTTCTATCAACTTATCTCTAATTAAAAACTTTATTGTATTACGAAGGAATCAATGAATTGAAGTGTGAAAGAACTGTGACAATTACCAATCATAGTAACTATATATTTTCTAATACTAGATTTCTTCTCCTTTTCTTTTGTTCAATGATATATCTCTTTTTCTTTCTTGTTTAATGAAATATCTTTAAAATATGTAATCATCTAGAAATAATAAATTAATTAATATTAAATAATTATTTATTATATGTTGTGGTTCAGCTTGAGGCTGCTCAGGGACCAGCTGTGTCTCTGCTGGCTCCATGCCTGGAGGAGGAGGACAGCGAAGAGGAGGGGGCTGAGCAGTTGGACGGGGGAGAGGAAAGTCAGGAATGGGACGAAGGAGAACAGCATGAGAGCCCCGGGGGGGGGCTCTCCCCAGCCAGTAGCTTGGAGTCATTAGGTGATGAAGCACAAGCTGTCATTGACATGCGACAGAGACGTTCAGATCAAAGAAAGGAGCAATTAAAGAAGTATTATCAGCACTGAATTAGGAACAGCTGGGCTTGGGTGTGGTCTTCTTTAGCAGGATTTAAAAGGCAGGCAAGCCCTTGAAGCTATGTGGAGTGTTATCAGTTGGAGTTACGGTGACCTGCTTTGTTCTCGACGTCTCTGTTCCTGGCTTGTGGCCCAGCAGTTTGGAAGACCCGTGGGAGGTGTAGGTCTGCTATCTACAGCCTCGTCTTGGCAGCAAGAATCCTGTATTGCTGCATGGACTTTTGCCTTCGTGGATATATTTGAAGATACAGCGTTTTCCTGTTTGTAAGGACCTTTTCTGCTACCTGTGTTTTTCTTGAATTTTATAAACTGCCTTTGCCTTTTACTGGTGTGTCTGGCTTCTCTTTTTTGCTTGGTCTTGGCTTCCGGAGTGACCCAGACAGAACACTATATAAATAAATAAGTTTTTTTAATGCTTTTCTACGGATTATTACTATTAGCCCCATTCAATAGAAAACAAAATGAGCACTGCTCTGTTTGATTGGTTTGTGTATTCCAGCAATCTGTCCTCAGAGCAGCTAACTATCCATTAGCCTGCCAGCAGAAGGGCCACAGAGGCAGTCATGCTGCCCTGAAGACTAGCAGCCATTCATCTCCTGACTTCCATGAATTGCACCAACGCTTTTACGAATTCAGCCCAGCGGGAAGCCATCACCACATCTCATGGCAGGGAATTCCAAAATTGAATCACCTGAAGTGTAAACAAAAACAAAAATCTTTATTCTGTCTTGATTTCTTCCAAGATTCAATTTTTAAAAAAATAATATATTTTTTTAATAAAGATTTATTTACAGATATAATACAAGTTACATAGAATACATGAAAAGGAAAGAGAAAAAAAAAACAATACATCCAAAGATACATATTAAAACAATACATCCAATAAGAAAAATAAAAAACAAAAAAAACAAAACAAAAAAACCACATATATTAAAATAAAGGCATGTACAGGATCAGTATATATATTCTTCTGAAACTATGTAAATTTTCTTTAGATTCACTTACAGTTTTTATTTAAAAAAAGTTTGACTTTTTTAGACGTTCAGCTCATTTAGTAAATCATAATTTTATCTTGCTTGCTCTTTTTGTTTTCATCAGGGATATATATAAATGGGAGGAAACGGGTGATAGGAATGATGAGAAAAAACTAGTAGTAATAGTAGTGCAGACTTAATACATAGTTTGACAGTGTTGAGGGAATTATTTGTTTAGCAGAGTGATGGCGTTCGTGAAAAAACTGTTGTTTTTTTTTCATTAATATTTTTGTTTTATTTTATATGACTTACAAACATTTAGACATCAAACAATACAACATTAAACATTTACACTTGATATATTTACAAGATTTATTTTTTAACAATTCTATTTACTATACCTTTTTCTTAATTTCCACCCAGTTGTAAATTTTTTCCCACACTTTGTAATAGTCCTTATTTTGTTGGTTTTGAATTTCGTATGTTAATTTGCTAAATTTGGCGCAGTCTAATATTTTTTTAATTACCGTTTCTTTGTTTGGAATCTTATCTTGTTTCCAGACTTGTGCATATGCTAATCTTGCAGCAGTAAGTAAGTGATTTATTAAGTAGTAATTTTCTTTGCTATGTTTGCCTCTAATTATGCCTAATAAATACATTTCCGGTTTTATTTCAATTTTATAGCCCAATATTTCTTCCATCCATGCCCTAATTTGAATCCAAATTTTTTTTGCTTCGTTACATTGCCACCATATGTGGTAGTATGTTCCCACTTCTTTTTTACACTTCCAACATTTGTTACTAATGTTTACATTCATTTTGGCTAGGCGTGCTGGCGCATAATGCCATCGGAAGAACATTTTATAAAGATTTTCTTTATATGGTGTTGACAAAGTCATCTTATAATTAACTGACCATAGTTTTTCCCAGTCTTCTAGCTGAATTGCATATCCAAAGTTACTCATCCAAGATATCATGTTAGGTTTAACAATTTCTTCGATGTTTTCATAGTTTAATAGATAAATATACATTTTGGTTATAAATTTTTTGTCAGATCCTGTCAATATTTTGTCTATTTCATTTTGTTTATTACATATTCCAAATTTTACCAAGTCCCTTTTATATCTGCTTTGAATTTGGTAATATGGAAGCCAATCTATTACTATGCCTTCCTCTTTAAGTCTTTCTCTAGTTTTAAGACTTCCTTTAGTATTTGATAGGACTTCGTAGGTTATTTTTTGTTCTTGGCTTATTATATTTGGATGAATTTGAGCTTCTAGAGTGGATAGCCATCTGGGTATTTCATTATAGTGTTTTTTCCTGACTTTCCGCCAGTGTGTCAATAGTGTATTCCGAATTTGGTGTTGTTTAAAGTGAGAATGTTTTGAATGTTCTTTTTCCCACAAATGTGCGTGCCATCCTTCATTTATATCGTGGCCTTCTATTGTTAGAATTCTAGGATTTTCAAGGTTGACCCATTCTTTAATCCATAGTAATTTAGTGGCTTGGTGGTATATTTCTAAGTTGGGTAAACCAAATCCTCCTCTTGTTCTTAAATCTTGTAGGGCTTTCATGTTTATTCTTGGTTTTTTATTGCACCAGATAAATTTAGAAATTATTTTATTTATTTTAGCAAAGAACGATTTGTTTAATTGTATTGGTGCTGTTTGGAAGAGATAGAGCCACCTTGGAAGTATATTAGACTTTATTGTGTTGATCCTTCCCATTAAGGATAAATTTAACTTTGACCATTTTTCTAAATCTTCTTTTGTTTTTGTTAATAATTTCATAAAATTTAGTTCTTTCAGTGAAGAATACCTTGTCGTAAACCAAATCCCTAGATATTTAATTTTTTTTCTATTTGAAAACCTGTTTCTTTTATTAATAATTTGTTTAAATCTTGATTACAATTCTTGGTTAATATTTTAGTTTTATTCCTATTTATTTTTAAGCCGGCCACTTTCCCATAGTTCTCTAATTCTTTTACTAAGTATATCATTGAGCTAACTGGGTTCTCTAAGAAGAAGACCAGATCATCAGCGAAGGCCTGTGTTTTATAAATGTGTTGTTTAATTTGGGTGCCTTGTATTGATGATTCCCCTCTAATTCGGTTTAATAGTATTTCTATAGACATGATATATATTAAGGGAGATAGTGGACAGACTTGTCTCACTCCTTTTTTAATATCAAATGTATTGGTTAAATCTCCATTTATAATCATCCTTGCCTTTTGTTTGGAGTATATTTTATTTATTGTATTTTCAAAGTTCTCTCCTAAATCCATAGTATTTATTAATTTTTTGAAAAAGTTCCAATTGAGGTTATCGAAGGCTTTCTCAGCATCTAGAAATAGCATTGCAAACTCCTTATCATTATGGCTTTCATAATATTCTAACATATTTAATGTAATTCTTATATTATTTCTAATTTGTCTGTTAGGTAGAAAACCATTCTGATGAGAGTGTATTATTTTGTTTAATATTTTTTTTTAATCTGTCTGCTATAATTGACATATAAATTTTGTAGTCTACATTTAACAGAGATATTGGTCTATAATTCTTAATATACTTTGGATCTGTGTCTTCTTTATGTATCAGCGTTATGTTAGCTTCTTGCCATGATACCGGGCATTCTCGATTCGTTAACATTTTATTATAAATTTCTAATAATAATTCTCCCGTTACATGGAATGTTGCCTTATAGAATTCAATTGGGAAGCCATCTGGGCCTGGTGTTTTATTATTATTCTGTTTCATAATTGTTCTTTCCAATTCTTCTTTTGTTATTTCTTTGTTTAATATTTCTTTATCTTCTTTACTTATTAAATTGATTTTACATGTCTCTAAATATTTTAATATATCTTCTTCCTTAATATTTTCTTCACTATACAATTCTTTATAGTATTCTAATGCAATTTCTTTCTTTTTTTTTAGCTGGTAATGTGTTGTTTCTTTTTTATCTGTTAATTGTTGGATTAATTTCTTCTCTCTTTCCTCAATTTATACGATAGCCATCTGCCAGGTTTGTTTGCGTGCTCAAATTGATTTTGTTTTACTTCTCTTAGTTTCTTAGTTACTTCTTCTATCTCTATTAATTCTAGTTTGTGTTTTATCAGCATAATTTGTTGCATTATATTTAGGTTTCCTGGGTCTTTTGGGGATTCTTTTTCTAATTTTCCTAATTTAAATATCCACTCTTTTTGATTTTGTCTTTTTTCCTTGTTTTTTCTTGATTTATAGGCTATTGTTAAGCCTCTTTGATAGGCTTTTGCTGTATCCCATAAATTCTGGAGGGAGGTATCTGGGTTGTTATTTTCTTTTAAAAATAATTTCATTTCTCTTTCAATCCAATCTATATATTCTTGTTCTTTTAATAGTTGTAGATCTAATCTCCAACTCCTATTTTTCTTTTCCTCCTCATTCCATATAATTTTTATTGGGTTATGATCAGCCCAATCGTTTTTATCAATTTGAATTTGTTTTATTAAGTTTCCTATCTTATTATTAACCCACGCCATATAAATCCTAGACCAACTTTGGTGCGCATTGGAGTAGAATGTATATTCTTTTTTATTTTGGTTCCTTGTTCTCCAACAATCCCTCAAGTTTAATTCTTCACACATCTGATCAAACGTTTTTGGCAGTACTTTTCTTTTTTTATATCGATTTTTATTAGCACTTTTGTAATCCTTAATGGGATCAATAATACCGTTAAAGTCACCTATCATGCAAATGTCTTCTACTTCTAATTCAATCAGTTTCTGGTGCAAGTTATAGAAGAATTTTTTTTAATTTTTATTTGGTACATAAATTACTACTAATGATACAAATATATTAACAATTTTAACTGTCATGATTAAAGTTCTTCCCTTTTTATCTGCATATATTTTCCTTGGATCTAATTCTTTTTTAACGTAAACTGCAATCCCTCTTTTTTTGTTATGTGATAAGGACGTAAATACTTTCCCAATTTTCTCATTTTCTAATTGCTTTTCATTTTTTTGTGGAATGTGTACTTCCTGTAGACAAGTGTCTAGTTGTCTTGGTGTGCAGTGCTCTATAGCGACGTTTTGATGTTAGGAGTTGAAATAGTTTATGTCCAGGGTGCGGGGGCAAGTAAATATTTTCACAGCTCTTTTTTTGACTCGTGCAGTACACAGGTCCTCAATGGAAGGCAGGTTGGCAGCTCATCTTGGTCCCAAAACTCTGCCAATCTTCACTATTTGAATGATCAGTTCTTCAGAGATTTTGAAAAGTTCCTCCTGGCTCTTGTAGGATGTATGAAAATGGTGCATATCTTGTCAAGGAAGAGTTTGAAAAGATTCAGTTGTTTAATTTCCTTTATGGAGTCATCCAGCACAAGTTGAAGGCAATGGTTCAAAGAGTGCCGGCTTATAATGTTTGGGAACACTTTAGCCACCCTGCTGCTGACTCCAGATTTTCTCCCTAGCATAACACTGGTACCATCGGAGCAGAATGCTATTAAATGTTTTCGCAGATATTCCATGTAAGCTTCCTGTCACTGAAAAATACATGGTCTCTGCAACTTGTTTGTCCAATTCCACTAGCTCAACGAAAATGTTTGCTGGGCATTCTGGATCCTCAACTTTGACAAAAACTATCAAGACTGCTCTCATTGATAATGTTGAGGTCCATCAATTGTTAACCACAGTTTCAGTTTTTCTGCAATTTTTTTTTAAAAAAAATTCTAGTTATAATGTCTCGTGCAGTAAAATCCACTATTCTCGCTGCAGATCTCCTATTCCCATATCTATTCCAATTGTAGTTATCAAATTGACTTGTGCTTCAATAACAGAAAATGGTCTACAGTGATCCCTCGATTATCCCGAGGGTTCCGTTCCAAGACCCCTCGCGATAATCGATTTTTCGTGATGTAGGGTTGCGGAAGTAAAAACACCATCTGCGCATGCGCGCCTTTTTCCATGGCCGCGCATGCGCAGATGGTGCAGCAGCAGCGAGGAGCCGAAGATCGGGGCTTCCCCTTTGCGTGGGCAGCGGGGAAGACCCAGGGAAGGTTTCTTCGGCCGCCCAGTAGCTGATCTGCTTGGCAGCGCAGTAGCAGCGAGGAGCTGAAGATCGGGGTTTCCCCTTTGCGTGGGCGGCAGGGAAGACCCAGGGAAGGTTTCTTCGGCCGCCCAGCAGCTGATCTGCTCGGCAGCGCAGCAGCAGCGAGGAGCCGAAGATGGGTCTTCCCCGCCGCCCACGCAAAGGGGAAACCCCGATCTTCGGCTCCTCGCCCCGCTGCCGAGCAGATCAGCTGCTGGGCGGCCGAAGAAACCTTCCCTGGGTCTTCCCCGCCGCCCACGCAAAGGGGAAACCCCGATCTTCGGCTCCTCGCTGATGCCCGCCCGCCGCTTGCCCGCCGCCCGCCGCTCGAGAGCAAGAGGGCGAGAGATAGAGAAAGAGAGAGAAGGAAAGAAAGAGATGAGAGAGGGAGGAAGAGAGTGTGAGAGAGGAAGAAGCAAGATAGAGAAAGAGAGAGAGAAAGAAAGATGAGAAAGGAAGGAAGAGAGTGACGTCAACGGGTGGAAAAATTGCGATATAGCGTTTCGCGAAGATCGAGATTGCGAAAATCGAGGGATCACTGTACTCATAAACAGTAAAATAATATTGCTTTGGTAGCATGCTCATGTTTTCCTTTTGCCTTCCTCATTGCTCTGTGAATAGCACCCTGCTCCCATTGTTTAATGAACTCCCTGCACATGACATTTGCTTGTGATTTTAAACGGTCCAACATTTTTCCTAAGAGCTGTTTGCTGCGCCTCTTTGTTTATCCCTGCTACCATAATCCTAAAATATCTCCATTCTTGTGAAACACGAACACTCTTCTCCAATGTGAATTTGTATTTTTCACAGTAAAAGCAACCTAATTTTTTGTCTTTTACTTCCAGCCCATCATACGTTTCCGGGAAGCATTTATATTGCTTTAAACTCCAGCATGTGGGAAATTCTGGTACTGCTCATGTCGATGGCGATGCTGGTACAGCTCATGTTGATGGCACTGCTGATGCTGCTGGCGGTGCTGTGCTTTCAGGAAGAAAGTGCAACAAACAGGAAAGGTATAGTGTTTCATCTTAGAATTTAGAAGAAAAACACCACCAACAGCTCACAAAATCATACACAGATGAACATATGAAAGCAGCAATGGAGTCACATAAAAGGTGATTGCTGCAAAAAGCCATTACAGTGATCCCTCGATCATCGCGAGGGTTCCGTTCCAGGACCCCTCGCGATGATCGATTTTTCGCGAAGTAGCGGTGCGGAAGTAAAAACACCATCTGCGCATGCGCAGATGGTGTTTTTACTTCCACCGCCGCCCGCCCTTCGCCCGCTGTTGCCAGCTCCGCTTCCCAGCTGGGAAGCGGAGCTAGGTTGTCCGCAAGCGCGCGCGCGCTTCGTGACACCCCAGCTCTGCTTCCCAGCTGGGAAGCGGAGCTGGCAACGGCGGGTGGCGCGCGGCGCTTCGGGACACCACAGCTCCACTTCCCAGCTGGGAAGCGGAGCTGGCCCGCCTCGTTCGCCCGCCGCTATCGAACTTGCTATCGAGCCTGCTAATGAAATCCAACCCGCGGCGGCCCTTTCCCTCTCCAGGCTGCGGGCGGGGTCCGGAGAACAATGCCGGCTGAGGAAGAACCGAGTAGCCCCCGCCCTCCCCCGCCCGCAGCCTGGAGAGTTAGGAAAGTCCTACTTCTCCCCCCGCAGCCAAAAACTCAAAGCCTGTCTCTTTTTTTTCTTGCGGCGAGCCCAAGCCGTTCCTCTCTCGACCGCAGCCGAGCTTCCCTCGGCCCCCTTTGGCCCCATCGCCTCCTCCCCGCCTGCCTTTCCTCGCCAAGCGCACGAAAAAAAAGAGAGAAGGCTTCTACCAGAAGCCGGGTGATGGTGGAGGAGCTCCGAAAGCCGGCTAGCGGCATTTCCCCCGCAAGAACTCTTGAGAGGAACAGCAAAAAGGCCACTCAGGCGCGTCTCCTGAGGGGAAAACGGCATGGCGAGCGACGGAGCGGCATGAATGGGCGGCCACAAGGGCGCTCTGGGTCCCTGACGCGCGCGCTCCCCGCCGAGTCTCCCCGCCGCCCAGCAGGATCGGGAGCCCGGGTGAGACGGTGAATTGAAGACGGGCAGCTCGGCGGACGCCCTCATGGAGAGGAACCCTGGCGGGGCGGAGCCTCCCACGCGCTCCCGAGGCCGGCGGGGAGATCCTTCATGCCCCTGCCTGCCGTCCCCGGCTTCTGGTAGAAGCCTTCTCTCTTTTTTTTCGTGTGCTTGGCGAGGAAAGGCAGGCGGGAAGGAGGCGACGGGGCCAAAGGGGGCCGAGGGAAGCTCGGCTGCGGTCGAGAGAGGAACGGCTTGGGCTCGCCGCAAGAAAAAAAAGAGACAGGCTTTGAGTTTTTGGCTGCGGGGGGAGAAGTAGGACTTTCCTAACTCCCTCCCCCCGCAGCCAAAACTCAAAGCCTGTCTCCTGCCGCCCGGTTTAGCCAGGACACGAGCGGCGAAGTGACACCCCCCCCATCCCAGCACTTTGAATCCCGCCGCAAGGTAAGCTTTGGGGCGGGGCGGGCGGGGCCCCTTTGTGCCAGTCGGGGAGGCGGCGCCGGCTGCAGCAGAGGCGGGCGGGGGAGGCCGGCCCGCCGGAGGGGCGATGCGGGCGGCGGAGACAGGCGAGGTCCCGGCCGCCCCCCCGCCCGCTTGGCCCCGGACCGGTGCAGCAGGAAAGGGACGGAGAAGGCTCACTGGCAGCCCTTGCCCATCGCCGCGCCTTCGTTCCCCCCCCCTCCCCCGCTGGATCCGGCAGCGTGCTGAGGGGAATTGCCGCGGACTGGAAAAACCGCCACCCTTCGCCGGGAGTGCCGTTCGTGGCTCTCTCGGGCGAGGACTGAAGGGAGGGTCCGTGCGCGGCCGGCTGGGTGGCGATGCCAAGGCGGCCCGGGGTTTTGGGGGGCTGTTTTTTTCCCCTTTCGGCGGCTTTGGGAAGAACCTTGCCGGGTGATGCGGCGCTGAAGGCAACGCCGCTCTGAGGAAACGGGGCTCTCTCGCGTGGCTCTCCGGTGTGTGTGCGCGCGTGTGGTTCTCCTGCTCCTGTGTGTCGCCGGCTCTGCGCGCTTTCAGCGGGGGTTGCCCTGCGCTTCTTTTTGCTGCCCGAACGTCAGGAGTTCCCTCCGGCTCAGCGGGGGTTTTTTTTGTTTTGAAGTGGGAGGAGATGCCGTGGGGCGGATGGGCAGTCAAAAAGGGCGGGTGAAGGAGGGTGCAGCGGCGAGGCGAAGGCAAGGGGCGCACGGCCCGACCGGCTCCAAGGCGAGCGGCCGGAGCTGCGCCCTCCGTCGCCCGCCTCCTTTCAGGCAGCTCCCCGCGCGCCCCTCGCCTTCTGCCGAGGCTCAGCTGCAAGCGGCCAGTGAGGCAGACCGGCTCCGAGGCGAGCGGCCGGAGCTGCGCCCTCCTTCGCCCGCCAGGTGAGGCGAAGGCGAGGGGCGCGCGGCTGCAGCGAGGAGCCAAAGATCCGGGCGGGGAAGACCCAGGGAAGGTTCCTTCGTCCGCCTAGCAGCTGATCTGCTCGGCAGCGCAGCACCAGCGAGGAGCCGAAGATCTTCAGCTCCTCGCTGCTGCTGTGCTGCCGAGCAGATCAGCTGCTAGGCGGCCCGCTCGAGAGCAAGAGGGGGAGAGATAGAGAAAGAGAGAGAAGGAAAGAAAGAGATGAGAGAGGGAGGAAGAGAGTGTGAGAGAGGAAGAAGTGACCTCATAGGGTGGGAAAAATCGCGATGTAGCGTTTCGCGAAGATCGAGATGGTATTAATTGCTGAAAAATCGCGATATAGCGTTTCGCAATAATCGAGATCGCGAAACTCGAGGGATCACTGTACCTCAAAAACCACTGATCACATAGACACACACAAACTTGTCAGAAATGGTGTAGTGTCTCCTGCTTGAGCAGGCGGTT
Source organism: Erythrolamprus reginae (assembly GCF_031021105.1). Lineage (NCBI taxonomy): Eukaryota > Metazoa > Chordata > Lepidosauria > Squamata > Dipsadidae > Erythrolamprus > Erythrolamprus reginae. The sequence continues at coordinate 58,704 of NW_027248606.1, read as the reverse complement.
GGACTAGATGACCTTCAAGGTTGCTTCTAACTCTGTTTTAAGCAAAATCTGTGAGGTCTTGCTTTTTTATTTTTCTTCCTACTACAGAGTTATAAACACAAAGAATTAAATGTTTGCATTCTTATGAACCTTTTTCCGATTTATCTCTTTTGGGGATTATACTTCATTTTTTTCCAAGTGGGGGGGCGTGCAAGACCGGCGGCAATGGAGCGAGACTACGCGCTCCATTGCTGCTGCCGGAATAGCGTCTCCACCCATTCTGGGTCCTGCCCATCCCTACGTAGCGCAGTCTCCTGGAGTTCCTCATTCCTTGCAGGCTTTTCACAGCCGCCTACCAACCCACCTCTGGAGGTGCCTGGAGCTGGTTCTTCGTCATTCCGTTGCAGCTCCTGGGGAAGGAAGGAAGGAAGGAAAGGCTGTTGTTAGTACCAGTTTGCTCTTTCTGTACTTGCCCTCTGCTCTTCCCACTTAGCATATTGGACTCCTTCCTATCTGAGGGGCTCGTCTTCTGGCATTGTTTTGATGCTTTTCTTGGGGTTTTCTTACTAAGGATACTGGAGAAGGCTGCCATTTCCTTCTCCAGTAGACCACATTGTGCCAGCATCCCCCACTAGGACCTGTCTGATTGGGTGGCCCTGCACAGCATAGCTCATTGCTTCATTGAGCTTCGCAAGGCAAGGCATTGATCCCTGAAGAGGGTAGAATTCATACCTCTAATTCCTGGAGGAGGCGCTCCAAGGTGTCCGATGTGTCTTCCTCCAGGCTGCTTAAATTGGCCAAACTGTACTCTGGAGAATCCTGTGGACGACAATGATCCCATTCTCCATTAAGGACACCAGTCCCTGCTGATTTGTGGCAAAGGAGCCATTGGCACCAGAGCTTGGGGGCATGTGTCTAACCTAAGTACCATCTCCCAAGGGCCGGGTGTCCCCCTGCTCCGCTGCCCAGAGCGCTCCAGCACAGCTCGGTCAGGTTAGGACAACTAACTAGGGGGACACCACCCCTCCCCAACTGAGAAGACTTTGTCTTACTTACCCAAGGGCTGGAGGATCCCAACAATGAGGCCAGGTCTAGGCTGTTGTTGCTCCCTGACCCCATTTGAGCTGTCATCGAATCCTACAAATGAAGATACGGAGGCTAAATCCTAAGCTTTCTGCGTCCCAGTAAGATTGAGAAAGGACAGGGTGCATCAGGCCCTAGGGGCCAACAGCAAGCCTTAAGGTTAGGGCGATGCCTTCAGTCCTGATGGGAGGGGGAGAAAGCTTTTTTTTTTTTTTAATATAATTTTTATTGATTTTTAAAAATTTTTACAAAAAGCAAAAACATAAAACATAGAAGTGTATCATCACCAAACAAAAAATTAAAAATCCCCTTCACCGGGGCAGATTCAATTCTGTATCGTTCATTTGCTTTATCTCTGGATTACATTGTTCATTCTTTATAAAGTGATTGAATTTTATTTTTTACATTTGCATCGCTTGCTGATATTGTTAATATATAATTCTTAACCTTCTCCCACCGCCTCATTGTTGCTGCTAATTTCTCTTCATTATAGTTGTGTAATCTAATTTCCATAATTTCATAGTGAATGTGGTCCACCATGTACCTGCACCAATTTTTTATGGTCCATTTATTATCATCTTTCCACCAAGCACTATGGTTGCCTGGGCACTTTCTATCGCTGCAATTTTGATTTCTTCGTATTCTTTTACCCCATTATTTTTTATCAATAATGCTGCTTCCTTGGTTATTTTCCAGTTACCATTCGTGATTTTATTCACCTCCATTTGTATTTGTTTCCAAAATTTTTGAACTTTATTACATTCCCAAAACATATGCATAAACACTCCTTTTTCCTTACATCCATGCCAACAGTTTCCTTTCCTCATTTTTTGAAAGTGTGCTAAATGTACTGCTGTGTAATAACATTTATGTAATATTTTTCTTCTCATCTCTCTTATTCTTGTGTTTTTGATTCTTTTAATATTTTCAATTATGCCTTCCATATCCCATTCATCAATTTCTAACTCATCCTGCCAATATCTCGTCAATCCTTTTACTACTTGTTCCTCTGCTTGTAATAATTCTCTGTATATCTTACCTGTTTGTGCTTTTATATTCTTACTCTTTTCCCTTAATATCTTTTCTAAATTCATTTCTTGTCTGTTAAATATTTCTTTATTTTCCCTCTTACTTAAATATGTGCTTATTGCGTTAATTTGTAACCAATTTTGTTGTCCAAGGCATCGCTCTATTTCATTTCTGTTAATTCTTCCATCCTTTTCATATAACTGTTCCATTCTCTGTATACCTTCCCTCCTTAATTTCCATATTATCTTTGTGAGGCTACTTTCTTTCTTTATATTTATCACATGCAGCATTGCTAATTTAGAATTTGTCATTTTTAATTTATCTTGCCATTTCATCCAACTCTCTATGATCGCTTTAGTAGGGTCTATTAATCTATTTATTTCTATCTTATTCCATTTCCTGAATAATAATTCCTGATTCTTAATATCATTAATTTCTTTCTCTAATTCTACCCATGGTTGGAGTATTATAGGGACACATATCCATATCCAATACTCCAAGCTTGGAGTATTATAGGGACGCATATCAAATTGATAGATTAATGGAGGAGGAGAAAGCTTTTGCAAGCCTTAAGCTTAGAAGGCTATCTACCATAATTTTCCCCCCTCCCATCAGGAGTCAAGGCATCGCCGAAACCCTAACGCTAACCCTCTGCCCCCCTGCCAAAGGTTTCTTACCTCCGAGGGCTCTCGCCGCCAAATACTATAGGTCGTATCTCTGGAGGAAGAAAACAAAGGGGACAAAGATCAAAAGCAGCCATGGCCCATTTTGCAAAAGTGACCATGTGGAGACTTCAAGAGCCCTTCCAGCTGGCCTGCCAAGGGGTTTGGCCTGCCAGTGGTGTTGTATCCCGAAATGGCTACCTTGTATTCTCTGTAAATAGTTTGTTCCGTCTTCAAGCGCTGCCTGAGCCAAAGCAGGAAGTCGCTCCTGATTGGCTCAGACGCGGCTGGCTCTTGATTTGGCGGGAGCCGCAAATGTATAAAAGAAGCGGCTTTTCCAGGCAGAGTCAGTCGGTACTCGCTGAATTGTCACTTTGCCTTGCTGAGCAGTCACTTGTTCTCTGAGCTGAATGGGACTGCCCTGTGCCACCTGTCCTGTGACACAAGCAGCAGCAGCAGAAGCAGAGACGCCTCCCCTCTGCACGTTTTTTTACCTACCCTGAACCCTGGCTCTTTTCTCCATCTTGTGGCTCCTGAAATAAGAAGGCAAATATTATATCTATTGGCATAATTTCTTGGCAGGATGTCTGCCATTACAGTGGGGAGGGGGTCTTACCAGTGGCCTTACCAGTTCCTTAATAGAGGAGAGCCCTGGAGTCCACCTTCTGGGGATCTCCATCCTGGGGAGAGAACAAAGGGCCTGAGTCATTCTTCTGTTAGCCAAAGTAGAGGCAGAGGGTAGAGATGCCTCCCCGCTTGTAAACTTTACTCCTAGCCACCTTGTTGAGGGCTTCAGAGTCCCTCGGATGAGAGGACACTCACCCCACAAAGGCCAGGTCCCTGCCAGCCTTAGAACCATTTGGGGTCCTTGCAGCCCCAGCCATCGATACCTGCAAGTAAAAAAAATCCAAAGAGCTCTTCTGAAGTTTTCTAGGCTGGCCAAGTTCCCCCCAGTGGGATTTCCACCCTTCCCCCACCCAGATTTGAGGAATGGCCACCCACTGGCCACGTTGCAGAAGCGTACTTACTCCAGGAGGTGTCTTCTCTCCTCCTCCTCCTCCTTCAGTCCTGCCCAAAAGAAGAAGGTGGCATGTCAAAAACATCCATCTCTAGCTGAGCCTCTCCTTTCTCAGCCTGGCCTATCAGCCTGCCCATCTTTTTGCCCCTGAAGGCCCCTCTGCTTGAAAACCATTTTGGGGAGAGGATCTTACAGACTCTGCAGACCTTCAGTGGTGCCTAGGGATGGGCAGCAACCACCACGGGGTGGAAGGCCGTTCTACCAGTAAAAATGAATCTGCGTGCATAGCTTCATCTGACCAGTGGCAGTCACTTCCGGAATTACAGATCCGGTAATCCTGGGGAAGTGACTTTACATTTTTAAAATTTAATTTAATTTTTATTTTTTTCAAAAAAAAATATCTGAGCTTGCTCTGGGAGTGATTGCCGAGCCAGCAGTTTGCTGTTTTGCTGGTTCTCCAATCAACCTGCCCACTTCGTCTCTCCCTATATAGAGAGTGGAGGTCTTACAGAATGGTCTATGGGGAAGCTTTGATTGTGGTGGTTCCTATCTTTGCTTGCCTTGCTTCAGATTCTTCTGTGGCTGCCCTTGTGGCCTTGGCTTGCCCCTTTTTACGAAACTTAATTTTTACAGTTTCGAGGATTTCGAACTCGAGGAGCACTGGAGGCCAGTAAGTAATCGTGGGCCTTTGTATGGGCGTGTGAGGGGGATGGCTATTGCTTTGCAATTCTCAGCAGCTGGAAAACTCCCTCATTGTCCAGGTTTACTGCCTTATAAATAAAGCACAGGCTGGAGTGGGAGCGCTGGAGGTGGCTTAGTAAAAATTTTGGCTCCCCTATACTGGTGGTGTCCCACCATGGCCAGGGTTTAAGGAGAAGGGGGAGCTGGTACCTGGCAATCTCTTCCTCTTCTCCTGCGCAGCAAAAAATTCTCTGGAAATATTTCCAAATTCTCTGTGAAGGAAAAAAGACATGGCAGAAGAGTTGGGAAGCATGAACTTTCTCCCCTACTGCCAGATTCTTTGCATTTGAGATAGCCACACTTACCCTAAACCACTTTCACACTGCCATCGTCAAAGGTAGCAGTCTAGAGACTTCACCCAGTGAGAATGGGCAGCTAAGCTCCGCGTAGTGGCTTTTCAGGGCAACTGTCAACATCCAGGTGAACAATGGCCATTCTCTATGCCTACACAAGGAGGGCAGCTCATCTGGGTCTAGGGGTGACCGGTGGCTGACTCTTTTGGTGACATTTGGCCTCTACGTTTTCTGTGGGTAGTTGTCTGTTCATGAACAACAGAGAAGCACCATCATTGTGGCACAAAGCACAGAGGGAATCATGGCATCCTATGGCGGAAGCGACTTTTAGTCCAACTCTCTCCCTCCACTTATTTTATGAGTTATGGTGGCTGCATACCCCTACCTCTATGGTTACATGATGACATTTGGATGCTCGGCCATTGCCTTACATTTGTCACTGTTTGCAACATTCTGGAATCCATGTGATGCCTCGATTTAGGACTGCAACAACTTACAAGGACTACTCTTACCGATAATGTGACTTCACATTAGAGAAATGCTGTACTGAAATATCTTCCAAATAAATTTTGAAGCATTCACTGCCCTAATAAATATAGACATTTCTTCTTTCTTCAGGAATGGGTTTGATAGTAGCAAATATATTCTATTTTAAATTTCCAAATATACCGTAGGAACAAAATAAAAACAAAAACAGACATCCAGTTCAAAGTAACCAGTTTCACAACTTGTACAAAGTCAGAAACAATGAAATATGAAACCACCTGCTTCATGGAAACCCAACTATTTCTTACTTTCTTTTAAATCCAAGTTTGCATTTTTAGTTCTAAAATATTCATTGTTTCATATAACTATATATTTTTTTCTTCCTGCAATGGGAGAATTCAAAATATTAGATATAGGATTGGGTAGACCTAGGACAAGTAGTCATTAGGGTTCATTTAGAGTTCATTTAGTGACTGTTGAAAGTTACAATGGCACTGAAAAAAGGAACAACCCTGACAAGATGGAGTGGCTGTAGGTTTTGCCTCCCAAGGACAATTCCATCGGTGTGTCCATTATCCTGGGGGGGGGGGAATTATTGACCCTCTCAGAGATGGTTCGCAACTTGGGTGTCCTCCTTGATCCACAGCTAATATTAGAGCACCATCTTTCAGCTGTGGCGAGGAGGGCGTTTGCCCAGGTTCGCCTGGTGCACCAGTTGCGGCCCTATTTGGACAGGGAGTCATTGCTCACAGTCACCATGCCCTCATCACCTCGAGGTTCGACTATTGCAATGCTCTCTACATGGGTCTACCTTTGAAAAGTGTTGGGAAACTTCAGATCGTGCAGAATGCGGCTGCGAGAGCAGTCATGGGCTTCCCTAGGTACGCCCATGTTTCATCAATACTCCACCGCTTGCACTGGCTGCCAATCAGTTTCCGGTCACAATTCAAAGTCTTGGTTATGATCTATAAAGCCCTACATGGCACCAGACCAGACTACCTCCGGGACCGCCTTCTGCTGCACGTATTCCAGTGGCCGATTAGGTCCCGCAGAGTTGGCCTACTCCGGGTCCCGTCGACTAAGCAATGCCATCTGGCAGGACCCAGGGAAGAGCCTTCTCTGTGGTGGCCCCGGTCGTCTGGAATCAACTCCCCCCGGAGATCAGGACTGCCCCCACCTACCTTGCCTTTTGTAAGCTCCTGAAAAGCCACCTATGTCGCCAGGCTTGGGGAAATTAATATTCCCCTCAGTTATTATGATTTATGTATGGTTTATGTGGGTTGTATGATTGTTTTTTTATTATAAGGGTTTTAAATACTGTTTTTAATATTGGATTTCTTGTCTGCATATTGTATGTTGTGAGCCGTTCCGAGTGTTTGGAGAGGGGCGCCATACAATTCTCCATGATAATTGGAGTCAGACTTCAGATAGGGTTTTCCTTGTCCAATCACATTGAGGACTGAACCTGTCAATCAAAATAGCATGATATACATATCTGCTTACGATGTAATATCTCCAGTTTGTCACTCAGTCCTCCATGAGGAAGGACGTGAATTCCTGGAACCAACTCCCCCCAGAGATTAGAATTGCCCCCACCCTCCTCGCCTTTCGTAAACTTCTTAAAACCCACCTCTGCCGTCAGGCATGGGGGAACTGAGATAGTATTGGATTGGATTGTTACCTGTTGTTTTTATCATTGTTGTTAGCCGCCCCGAGTCTACGGAGAGGGACGGCATACAAATCCAATAAATAAATAAACAAATAAACAAATAAATACATAAAATAAATTAAATAAACAAATGAATTAAACAATTAAATAAATAAATAAATACATTCCTGACTGCTGATTAATAGGTAGAAAAGAAAATTTAACTAACTACAAGACTTTCTTCTGCTATTATCTAATCTTAATTTACTGTATTTTTAACTTGACTGCAATATTTTACCTCAGTAACCGGACCGCTTGTCACAGACTGTATTTCTCAAAGTCAGCTCAGGACAGTAATCCAGCCATGCTGATCACAAAGGGCTTGTCCAATCATTTTATATTATCTCCTAGCTGGTATTTGTTTTTCCGCTCTACAAGGTGATTACCAGAGATTGCTCCAATGACCAGATTTTAAATTTCCCGCTCACGTCCACCATCTTACAGGCGCTGGGGCTTGCAGCCGTGCCAAACCCCCCCCCCCAAAAAAACCCCCCAAAAACAATGGCTTCAGACTGTGTTATCCAGCCTGTCAGCAGATTCCCTCGCTTACTGGGCTGAGGAGAGTCTCTACGGCGGATTCACAGGAGATTTCCTAGCAGCCGATGCCATGCAAGGAGAACAAAACAACAACAACAACAACAAAAGCAAAGGCATCACATTCTGAGCGGAAGGCTTCTTTGCCTGTTGTCACCCAGAGCGGGAGAGTGGAGAGACAAAAAGCGTGAACGAGTGCACAAGCCTGACAATAATGTGGAAAAGTGGTCATCTTTACCACCTCACTTTTCCTCAACTTCAACAAGCAACGTCAGTCAGCTTTGGATTATGAGAGTGTGTCTCTAATTTACACAAATGTTTGGTGGGAGGCAGGTTTTAAAGCCCCAGCTCAGCAAGTGCCCCCACTCAGGTGGCTTCAGCCTTTGGATCCAATAATCCACCTATGGCAACTGCTTCACAGTTACTACTGCTAGTTAGTAATATAACAGCCTTGCCTACTACACCTGGCATTCAGGTAGGGCAACAACCAAGTACTGTGCAAACAGCCCAGCCACCAATATTGGATCCTAACAATATTCAAAATATTATTGCCCAATACTATACAACAGTGTATGGCTGCTTTTCAGCAAATGGCTGTTTTTCCACTCTACATGGTGATTACGGGAGATTGCTCTGGTCACCCACAAAACCAGGCCCAGCCTCTGCTGAACCAGCCTTCTTTGCAACACAAAACTTTGGAGGATTAGAGGATCATAATTATTCAGCTACCTCAGATAATGAGAGCCAAGCCTCAGCAATGGAAGAGGCAGAGTGTCAGGATGAGGCCCTCTCTGATGATGAAGCTTTACCAATAGAGCAGCCTACTCCTGCAGGCCTTTTCCCACCAGCCTTATTTAAATCACTTCTCCAGAAGGCCTCTGGCCTGGCCACGCCTCCTATCACAGGAACTGGAAACAAAGCTTGTACTTCCCATTCCATATATTGCTGAACAAGTCCAGACAGTGGCCCTTATTCCAGGTCCTCAGCTGTTCATTGATAACATTCAGAAGCAGTTCAGTCTTCCTGTGGCAGACTCAATACCTCCAACTTTTGACAAGAAGCATTTCAATGTACCTCTTCAGCTAGCAAACTTGCTCAAGCCCCTAACTTATCACCTACAGTTAACAACAATGGCAAAAAAAAAAGATAGTAAAATGGGGCAAAACTCACTTAATAAATGTCTCACTTAACAGCTGAAAGTTTGGGTTCAATTCTGGTCATAAGTTGAGAACCACCTCTATAACTCATAGTAGCTTTCCTGGGGCTAAGATTCCAGGCTTTCCCTCCCATCTGTCCTTCCACTCCCAGCTCCCAAATTTCCAACTTCTCTTCCCTCCAAGAATATAAACAGGAAGGAGGACCCCTGTGTTATTGATTGATGGTTATAAGAGCCAATCAGCATTCACTGAATTTGTGGGTAATAGGAAATGGCCTTTCCCAACACAAAGCCTACAAATCAGGCCTGAGATGAGAGATGTTGAGATGTGGTCCATGCTGTTTGTCCTCCTGTAATTCCCCCCAGGATGAGAGAGCCAGTGTTTTCAATGGTTTGCATCAGGGGTAGGTTCCAACTTCCCTCGCTGCTGGTTCGCATGGGTGCGCTTCGTGGGAGGGCCAGTTCTTCATGGGCACACATGCACAGTAAGAAAAAAATCCCCTCCCCCCCAAAAAACCCCAAAGCCAAAAAAAAAAAAGATGGCCTCTATATGCACAGTACAGGAACTTGGCTTCTGCACATGCTCAGGAGGAAAAACATTTTTGAAATGTGGTGGGAATTTCTTTTTATTTTTAAAGATGGTGGTGCCCATGGACCGGCACTGACCAATCCAGTTTTGTGACATTATCATGACGGCACCAGCGGGTGGGTACCGGTTCTTGTGAACCAGTACGAACTGGGAGAATCCCACCTCTGGTTTGTACACTTTTTGCAGTGAAGAGAGACACACAAACACAAAAGCCCATAATTAACTATGAGTAGGTTTATGATGGCGATAAAATACCAAGGCAAAACAAAGCAAGGCAACAGGAAGGAATTATTACACCGGTTATTTCCATTTGGCAGCAAATTTTATTTATTTAGACTGGTCTACAGTGGTCCCTCGATCATCGCGAGGGTTCCGTTCCAGGAACCCTCGCGATGATCGATTTTTCGCGAAGTAGCGGTGCGGAAGTAAAAACACCATCTGCGCATGCGCAGATGGTGTTTTTACTTCTACCGCAGCAGCGAGGAGCCGAAGATTGGGGTTTCCCCGCTGCCTCGCTGCTGCTGCTTGTCCGCGCGCGCGCGTGCCGGCCGTTCTTCCCCCGCCCACCCCATTGCTCTTGTTGCTTCCCAGCTGGGAAGCAGGCCCCGCGCCCGCGCCGGCCGGCCTTCCCCCGCCCACCCCATTGCTCTAATTGTTTCCCAGCTGGGAAGCGGGCCTCGCGCGCGCGCCGGCCGGCCTTCCCCCGCCCACCCCATTGCTCTAATTGCTTCCCAGCTGGGAAGCGGGCCTTGCGCGCGCGCCGCCCAGCCTTCCCCCGCCCACGCCGTTGCTCGCGCCGCTGGGGTCTTACCGGGGCAAGAGGGGGAAGACCCAGGGAAGCCTCTGCCCGGCGGGGAAACTCCACCATCTACGCATGCGTGGAAGGGCACGCATGCGCAGATGGTGGAGTTTACTTCCGGGTTGAAAACTCGCGATATAGCGTTTCGCAATACTTGAGATCGCGAAACTCGAGGGATCACTGTATATCATATACGTGGCATATACATGGATATTGTAATTTTTCAAGTTTCACCTGCAGCATCACATGATACTAGATTAGTTAGACCAGCTGGACATGCAAATCCAGATTCTCAATACAAAGTTATGGACTTTCTTAACTTAATTTTGATTTTTCATATTATATGTGCTTACTAGTCAAAATCTTTTAAAAATCAGTTTCTGTGAAAATTTGATGGGCTTAAAAGACCATACATTTCATTAGGGGTTTAACATAGATTTGGCTGCTCCATCTTATTCTTATTTATCTGAAAGGTCTAGCTTAACATTTGTTTTAAATTATTATAGATGTATAGACATTTGGTCCTACCTCAAGGCATTGTTTTAAACCAGGGGTCTCAAACTCAATTTATCTGGGGGCCGCTGGAGGTAGAGTCTGGGTGAGGCTGGGCCACATCAGGTTTCCCCCCCCAAAAAGCTCTTACAAAAACATTCCAATGTTATCAAATGTCTTTATTTTTTCATCTTATTTTATGTTAAAAAATAAAAATAAATTAACAAATTCATAAGAAAAATAAAAATAAATCAGTAATAAATAAATAAAATGAAAATGATAATAACAACAACAACAACAACAACAATAATACAGCAGATATAGAAGACTGAAGAAACCACATATACTGTAGTTGCTGACTAGAGAAATGTAATTAGTATTATTGAGATTCAAATGTCTGTATTAATAGTTCTTTAACAATTAACTTTCTGAACATGAATGGAACATTGAACATGAACTGTTTTGAACGTGGCTTCTTCTCCCTACTTCTTGCTGCTAGAGATCTGGCAGCTCTTACTCTTGCATAGCCAAGCCACATTTGGTTTAAGGGAGGAAGCAGTTGAGACCCTCCATGGGCCTTGAAGATGCTCACCAGTAAGTCTGGACCTGTACTTGGATTTGTTAAATCAGAAGCTGGAGGCCGAGGAAGGTTAACAGCCCTTTATTGGCAATCAGGAACAGTTGAAGTGACCAGCTCGCAGGTAGGAAGTGACTGCTGGCTATCGGCTAAATCCGCGCCTTATATACCTTGCTGGCGCGGGGAAAACAGCCGTGAGTTCATCTTTTTTAAACTTTTGCGCCAAGGTTTCCCTTGGCCGCGACTTAAGCCAATCAGCGGTTACCTTTATTTAAAAGTACAAACATAATACACTTTCCCCCATAGGTTGAACAAACTGTCAATCATTTAGATATGTGACGTAGTCTTGTAACCTGATTGGTGGCTTGCTGACTCGCCCAGACCTGCGCAGTTCAGTTTGCAGGGAGTTGTCCTCCTGGTCGGCTGGGTCCTGTGCTGCTCCGTCCTGGTAAAGATTGTCTTGCCCTATGGACATAGAAGTGGCCTTTCCAACGCCAGCCGCCAGGGTTCCAGGGCAGCCGCCGCTGGATGCCAAAAGATGATGCGGTGAGTAGTCTGGTTGGTTTTGGTAATTCCCATGCGTTTGATCTACGGGAAAAATGTCATTGTTACTTTGTGTTAACTCACTTGGATGTCGTTTTCTGATTTGGTCTATGTGTCTGCGCCAGATTTTCCCATTGGCCGGTTGGATCGTGTATGATTTGGGGCCGGTTTTCGATTCAATTGTCCCCTCTCTCCAGCGGAGATTTGAGTCAAAGTCTTTTGAATAGACTGGGTCGCCCGTTTTAAAAGTCCATTCTGGTTCCGTTGTATGCTTATCTTTCCTTTCGGAAAACTTTGGGTGAATTTTGTCCAGCTGGGAACGGAGTTTCCTCCCCATGAGAAGTTCTGCTGGACTTTTGTTTGTGCTGGCCGACGGGGTGATGTGCTGGACTAATAGGAATTCGTCCAGCTGCTGTTGCCATTCTCCAGGTGCTGACCGGTGCAGGGCTTCTTTTGCGAACCTCACCATGCATTCAGCCCGGCCATTAGCGGCCGAGAAATGGGGAGATATTAATGCATGTCGGATCCCCCTTTTGGCCAGGAAGACCTCCATTTGCCTGGATGTTAATTGTGGCACGTTGTCCGAGACGAGGACATCCTGCAATCCATGTGTTGAGAAAAGTCTCCGCAGCGGCTTTATTGTAGCTGCTGTTGTAGTTGAGGTCATTAAGACAACCTCCAGCCACTTGGAGTATGCATCGACCACAATGAGGAATGATTGTCCCGCTAGAGGTCCTGCGAAGTCTATGTGTATGCGGGACCATGGTCCCTTTGGTGTCTCCCACTCCGTTGGTTTGGTCTTTGGTGGGTCTGGGCGAGTTTGTTGGCATGGGTGACATGTGGCTACCCAGGTTTCTATGTCCTGGTCTAAACCTGGCCACCAAAGGTGGCTCCTGGCCAGGCTTTCATCTTTACCATGCCTGGGTGACCCTGGTGTAACAATTTCAATGCTTTCTTCTGCAGCTGTTTAGGAATTACCACCCTGTCACCCCACAATATGCAATCTCTTAATACATTTAATTCAGTTTGTCTGTTCTTGAATACCTGGCATGTCTCTTTTGGAATCCCCCCCCCTCCGGCCACCCTTTAAGTACCCATTGCTTTACTCGGGATAACAAGGGGTCTATTTCTGTCTCTCTGGCTATTTCCGCTGCCGTTATTAATGGGTTTTCTTGCATTTCTATCAGCAATACATTGGACGCTGGGGCTGGGTCGTGTACTAATTCTGCCTGAGGACACCTACTTAACACGTCTGCGTGCCCAATTTCCTTCCCCCTCCCTGTGCTTAAGTACATAATTATAAGCAGCTAAAAAGATCGTCCAACGGGTCATTCTCGGAGACAGAAATGTGGGGGTCTGCTTATCTCCTGCTAAAATGCCTAACAATGGCTTGTGGTCCGTAATCAATGTAAAAGAGTGGCCAAACCAATATCCATGGAAGCGTTTAACGCCTGCAACTAAAGCTAATGCCTCCTTATCTAATTGAGAGTAATTCCTTTCTGCAGGTGAAAGGGTTTTAGAATAAAACGCAAATGGGGCATCTGCGCGGGGAAAACAGACGTGAGTTCCTCTTTTTTAAACTTTCGCAACAAGGTTTCCCTTGGCCGTGACTTAAGCCAATCAGCGGTTACCTTTATTTAAAAGTACAAACATAACAGGATTTATTGAAGTTCAAGGTAGAGAAGAGCTTTTCGCACAAGTATGTGCTCCCAAAAAGACACATGGTCCACTTGAACATTTGGGAAAGCTCAGGGAAGCTGGGGGGGCGATTCTGTCAAAAATTGCCCGAGCTTGTCTGCTTTTCCACTCACCTCCCTGAACTTGGCTTTGAGTTCAGAGTTGCACTGCAGGTCAATGAGCGCCATTTGAAGCACAGGAGGGGTATCCTGCACATCAAAGGAGAAGGGGTTCCCAAAAATTTGAAATGTTGCTCTGTGCATCTTGAAGTCTGCAAATGTGTGATCAAATTCCTCCTGTAGCTTCAAAATGATATCCACATACTCCTCACCACTGAATGGTGTGCCTGCATCCATGAGTGCCTTGCATGCTGGGAAATGGCAAATGTTTGTCTGAGAAAGCTGGGCTTTCCATAACATACGTTTTGTAGAGAATGCTCTCACATTGTCATAGGCAGCACTGACAAGTTGCCCCTGGCCTTGTAACTTTTTGTTCAGTACAGTAAGCTCATGTATTGATATCAACAAAAAAAGCTAAGTCCATAAGCCATTTTGTATCACTTGGCGCAGGAATAGCAATCCCATCTTTCTCCACTTCCGCTCTCAACTCAAAAAATCTCTTCAATATGTTTCCCCTGCTGAGCCAACGTACCTCGGTGAAGTAGAGCACATCCCCATATTCTGACTCCATTTCCTCTAAAGAAGCCTGAAACCTGTGCTTTAAGCCCCTGGATCTGATACTCCTCAGCATGTTTAGTTGTGTAATGACATTTCAAATTGTATTCCTTGTGCAAATAAGACACGTGCTCATCACCAACCTTTTTTCTTCACTGCAGGCTTTGAAAAAGACATGTTTAGGGCTGTCTTATATATAATTGCCCCCCGGAGGCGGAGTAAAGACGCTGAGACTTATATTGTGGATTAATTAAGGGTCATTTATTAATTAGCATAAATTTAAATAACTTTAAATAAATTTAAATACGTAACTTTGAATATTTAATTCAAAACAAACTAAGGACCTGCAGAGCCAAACTAACGGGGTGGAAATTCCTAAATAACTAAATGCGCCACACCCCCTAACCAATCCAGTCCGCACCGTCAGTGTGGAATAGGCGAAAAAACGGCCGCCTCTAAAGGGGAGGCCGCAAAAAATTCCTATTCGGCCCCAAAGGCAACCTCCTTATGACACACTGTTGATAGCGGAGGGTGGGCGGGTGTTCGCTCCAATTGCCGCAATGCGGAGGTCCCTTCCGGATCGCCCTTAAATTATTCGTTTTGCTTTGCAGAGTCACTTAAAAACAAAACAGAAAGACCAACTTTAAACCACATTTCGGGGGGGGGGGGGTTAGGAAAGCAACTCAGGTTAGTCATACATACCTCAAAGCCAAGGATAAAGCCACTTCTGGCCTCAGTGGTCTTTATATACCTATGAAAACATGAAAAGGCAGAGGCGGGCTATCATTGACTGACAGTTCCGAAAAGCAATCAAAAGCTTCTTCCACTGCTGAATGGGAGATAAGGAAAATTGTGTTAGGAAAGACAATGGTTTTAACAACCCACAATCAGGTTGATTAAGAATTATGTTAACTAGAATTAAAAACATCCAGAGAAGCCGATGCTAGAAAAGGTAGCTATAAATTTATAGTAACCATATCTGTCCTTTATTAAAAAGGGCAATCTTTTATTTTTTTTAAAAAAACCTGTCCTTTAGATTTATTAAAAAATTAATCATTATTCTAGGTCTTGCTCTTTTATTTTTCTTCATTCTACAGAGTTGTAAACACAAAGAATTAAATGTTTGTATTCTTATAAACCTCTTTCAGATTTATCCCTTTTGGGGATTATACTTTATTTTTTTCCAAGGTGTAGGTTCCTTTCCTGGTGTAGGTCGTCTCTGATTTACAACCAGTTTAATAGCCATTCAAAATTATAATCTACTCAGTTATCGCATGGTCAGATGATTGCATTTTGTGTGCCTGGCAGCCAAACTTGCATTTATGACAGCTTGCAATGGCCCATGGTCATGTCATCACATTTGCAACACTTTTTGCCAATGGCAAAACCGCCCACTGGTTAAAACGGATTTGCACTTACGACCACTTGTTTTGCTTAATAATCACAATGACTTGCTTACGGATGGTCATAAAAACAGTTGTAACATTAAATCTTATCAAATAGTGACTCAACTTTTGACTGTGGTACCTTAACAACTGATATTCAGATCCTTATTATAGTTGTAAATTTTGGACTACTGACCGTCCTATTTCATTAGTATTTCATTATCCTATTAGATTTCTTTGTGCCTTTGTTTCTTTAGTGTTATGCAGCTTAGCTATTTATCATTGCTGTATCTTTCTTTAGTGTTATGTAGGTTGGCTATTTATCATTGCTGTATCTTCTTGCTGTGAGATTCCGGATGCTGCGCATGTGGAGCAACCGTAATCTCGTGTGCAGACGTTCTTCCAGCAGCAAAAATTCTGTGCACGCATGGAATCAAAACCCAAGTGATTTTAGCTGCCAGAATTGCTTAGGTTGTGCGTGCATTGCGCCTGCAAGACCGGCGGCAGTGGAGCGAGACTATGCACTCCATTGCCGCTGCCGGAATAGCGTTTCCAACCATTCTGGGTCCTGCCCATTACTACGTAGCGCAGTCTTTTGGAGTTCCGCATTCCCTGCAGGCTTTTCACAGCCAACTACCAACTCACCTCTGGAGGTGCCTGGAGCTGGTTCTTCCTCCTTCTGTTGCAGCTCCTGGGGAAGGAAGGAAAGGCTGTTGTTAGTACCAGTTTGCTCTTTCTGTACTTGCCCTCTGCTCTTCCCATGTAGCATATTGGACTCCTTCCTATCTGAGGGGCTCGTCTTCTGGCATTGTTTTGATGCTTTTCTTGGGGTTTTCTTACTAAGGATACTGGAGAAGGCTGCCATTTCCTTCTCCAGTAGACCACATTGTGCCAGCATCCCCCACTAGGACCTGTCTGATTGGGTGGCCCTGCACAGCATAGCTCATTGCTTCATTGAGCTTCGCAAAGCAAGGCATTGATCCCTGAAGAGGGTAGAATACATACCTCTAACTCCTGGAGGAGGCGCTCCAAGCTGTCCGGGGTGTTTCCTTCCAGGCTGCCCAAATTCGCCGGACTATTCTCTGGAGAATCCTGTGGACGACAATGATCCCATTCTAAATTACCAATCTCATTACTAGGAAGAATTGCCACAATAAAAATGACCATATTACCCAAATTTCTATATTACTTCCAAACAATCCCAATTAAATTAGAAGGAACCTTTTTAAAAAAAATATAGACAAATTAATATCCAAATTTATATGGGAAAAAAAGAGACCAGAATTAGACTTAAATGGACACAAGATAGCCCTATGCAAGGCGGACTTGGCTTACCCGACTTCAAACTCTATTACCGAGCAGCAGCCCTAACATGGGTTAAACTTCAAAATACAAGACTACTAGCTTTGGAAGGATATGATATCCAGTCCGGATGGCACAGTTTCATTTGGGACAGCAAATCTACTACACACTCATATTTTAAACACCATCTGATAAGGAAGTCATTAATAGACAACTGGAACTTAATTAGGAAGCAACATTATTTTAAAATACCACTATGGTTCTCAAGCATAGAAGCAATAATTTACCCAAACACTATAAGTCGACAAAAACTATTAAACTATTCACACTTATTAGATAAAGACTCAAAATTAAAAACACGAACACAGCTAAATGAAGAAGGAATAAAAGTGGATTGGTGGTGTTATCACCAAATATCATCTAGATTCCATGTAGACATAAAGAAATATGGAATACAGAAAAACTACACTCCATTAGATAAAATCTTATCAGGACCCCACAAGAAACATTTACAAAATACTCCAAGAACACCAAAACGTGGAAGAAATAGTAAAAGGGAATATGATTGCTTGGGCAAAGAATATAGGTCACACAATACAATTGGACCAATGGGAAAAAATATGGCATACCAATTACAAAATCACAAAATCCACCGCATACAAAGAAAATGCAATAAAAATGTTTTATAGGTGGCATGTGCCCCCTGAAAGGCTAGCAAAAATGTACACCAACCTCAAGCCTAACTGTTGGAAGTGTGGTGAGAAACAAGGTTCATATTTTCATATGTGGTGAACCTGCAGACAAGTTAAAGGAATCTGGCAGAAACTTCAGAAATGGATAAAGGAAATAACTAAGATTGAACTAGAAATGAAACTTGAAATATTTTTGCTTGGCATTATTGAAAATCAGATGAATAAGGAACATTATTACCTAATACAACATCTAATAACATCAACGAGAATAGCTATCGCACAATTTTGGAAGAATGAAAACATGCCAAATGAAAGGAATTTAATAAAAAAAATGTTAGATTGTGCTGAAGCAGATAAACTAACAATGGAACTAAAAGAAAAAGAAAAAACAAAATACTCCCAAATATGGGAATAATTTTACATTTGGTTAAATAAAAGAACACCCCTTTATAGTGCTACGAGATAAAGAAACAACTTAAAGAACAATCTTTTTTTAAAAAGTCCATATAGTTTTTTGCTTGGTTTATTTGATAAGAACTTACGACATAAGAGTTCAACTATAACAACATACAACTCAAACCACTGGTCTTAACACCGCCAAGAATTTTTTTTTTTTTTTAAAGAGAGGACGCTGTCAACAGTCTCTACTACAGGAGAAGAGAAGAAATATATCTCTTGCTTGTTTTTTCTGTTCTCTGTATTTTATGTAAATGTACTGTTTGTCGTTATTGTCTTATTATATACACAGTGGTATCACGGTACTCGACCACAATTCGTTCCAAAAGTGTGGTCGAGAACCGATTTGGTCGAGTACCGAATTTATTTATCCCATAGGAAATAATGGAAATGGATTTAATTGGTTCCCAGCCCCTGTTAACTCTCTGAGAACCAATTAAATCTATTTTCTTTATTTCCAATGGGATAAATAAATTCGGTACTCCAAGCTGCAGGAAGTGTGGGGGCTGCTGCAATCCCAGCAGCTTCAGGGGGCCGAGGAGCTGTATGAGAGCTCCAAGCTGCAGGAAGGGTGGGTTCAGATACCGAAGCAAATTTTTGCTGAAAATTTTATTCGTTATCCGAAATGTACGAGAACCAAAGCGTTCGAGTACCGAGGTACCACTGTATGTAAATAAAAATTATAAAAAAAAAAAGAAAAGAATACATACCTCTAATTCCTGGATGAGGCGTTCCAAGCTGTCCGGGGTGTCTTCGTCCAGGCTGCCCAAATCAGTGAAACTGTCCTGAGAATCCTGTGGACGACAATAATCCCATTCTCCATTAAGGACACCAGTCCCTGCTGATTTGTGGCAAAGGAGCCATTGGCACCAGAGCTTGGGGGCATGTGGCTAACCTAAGTACCATCTCCCAAGGGCCGGGTGTCCCCCTGCTCCGCTGCCCAGAACGCTCCAGCACAGCTCGGTCAGGTTAGGAGAACTAACTAGGGGGACTCCACCCCTCCCCAACTGAGAACACTTTGTCTTACTTACCCAAGGGCTGGAGGATCCCAAAAATGAGGCCAGGTCCAGGCTGCTCCCTGACCCCATTTGAGCTGTCATCGAATCCTGCAAATGAAGATATGGAGGCTAAATCCTAAGCTTTCTGCGTCCCAGTAAGATTGAGAAAGGAGAGGGCGCATCAGGCCCTAGGGGCCAACAGCAAGCCTTAAGGTTAGGGCGATGCCTTCAGTCCTGATGGGAGGGGGAGAAAGCTTTACAAGCCTTAAGCTTAGAAGGATATCTACCATAATTTCTCCCCCTCCCATCAGGATTCAAGGCATCGCCCTAACCCTCTCACCCTCTGCCCCCCTGCCAAGGGTTTCTTACCTCCGAGGGCTCTCGCTGCCAGATCGTATAGGTGGTGTCTCTGGGGGAAGAAAACAAAGGGGACAAAGATCAAAATCAGCCATGGCCCATTTTGCAAAAGTGGCCATGTAGACGCTCCAAGAGCCCTTCCAGCTGGCCTGACAAGGGGTTTGGCCTGCCAGTGGGACTGCCCTGTGCCACCTGTCCTGTGACACAAGCAGCAGCAGCAGAAGCAGAGACGCCTCCCCTCTGCACGTTTTTTTACCTACCCTGAACCCTGGCTATTTTCTTCATCTTGTGGCTCCTGAAATAAGAAGGCAAATATTATATCTATTGGCATAATTTCTTGGCAGGATGTCTGCCATTACAGTGGGGAGGGGGTCTTACCAGTGGCCTTACCAGTTCCTTAATAGAGGAGAGCCCTGGAGTCCATCTTCTGGGGATCTCCATCCTGGGGAGAGAACGAAGGGCCTGAGTCATTCTTCTGTTAGCCAAAGTAGAGGCAGAGGGTAGAGATGCCTCCCCTCTTGTAAACCTTACTCCTAGCCACCTTCTTGGGGGCTTCAGAGTCCCTCGGATGAGAGGACACTCACCCCACGAAGGGCAGGTCCCTGCCAGACTTCGATGTATTTGGGGTCCTTGCAGCCCCAGCCATCGATACCTGCAAGTAAAAAAAATCCAAAGAGCTCTTCTGAAGTTTTCTAGGCTGGCCAAGTTCCCCCCAGTGGGATTTCCACCCTTTCCCCACCCAGATTTGAGGAATGGCCACCCACTGGCCACGTTGCAGAAGCATACTTACTCCAGGAGGTGTCTTCTCTCCTCCTCCTCCTCCTTCAGTCCTGCCCAAAAGAAGAAGGTGGCATGTCAAAAACATCCATCTCTAGCTGAGCCTCTCCTTTCTCAGCCTTGCCTGTCAGCCTGCCCATCTTTTTGCCCCTGAAGGCCCCTATGCACAGAAAGTCATTTTGGGGATAGGATCTTACAGACTCTGCAGACCTTCAGCGGTGCCTAGGGATGGGCAGCAACCACTTTCAGCTGGAAAACTCCCTCATTGTCCAGGTTTACTGTCTTATGAATAAAGTACAGGCTGGAGTGGGAGCGCTGGAGGTGATTGCTTTTTCCCGCAGTTGTCGATGAGAGGCAGAGAATTGCAAAGCAACAGCCATCCCCCTCACAGGCCCATCCAAACGGAGATGCTGCCATTGTCCAAGTTTATTTCCCTCCTGACCCTCCCCTGCCACCGCCGCTCTCCTACAGCCGCTCATGGACAACTGCGCTCAGCGAGCCACTGGGGATTTGGAAACACCAGGGATTTGGTGGCACCTTTTAAATAAAGTAAATAAAGTCCTGATTTTCCTTTCTCTCGACTCCCCAGAGTGAATAAAACGTTTCGCTTCTCAGGGTGCTGGGACGAGGATTCTTCTCCCGCTGCTACTAATCCATTTGAACACTTTAATTATTCAATTTTTTCTCGTTTTTTCTTACAATGCTTATAAACTCTTAGTTCTCGTTATAATCCATAGAACTATTTCTTTTTTTAATGGTAATTTCATTTAAGATTACAATTTTACAACAAAGTAACAAATCAATATGTTCTACAAAACTGAAGAAGTTTCCTTCAATCCTTACTGAAAGAAGTTACGAAGGACAAACTTTAAGGAATAAATAGCGAAAGAGTATTAAATTTTTTATTTTAAAAAGTTTCAAATGGCTATGGGTTCAGATAAATTTGAAATAACATTTTGGAGTTAATTATAAAGACCCATTCTCATAGGAAAATATAATTTTGAATTATTTAAAAAATAAAAAAATTAAAAAGTCTAAAATTTGGGCATTAAAGGAAAATAGATGAAATATTACAATTATAAAAAAATCACTCACCCTCAATTTATAAATATAGAATGAAGCAAAATATTTTAACATTGCACATACTAAAAATATTTTGAACAATGAACCTAGAAATTAACTTTAAGAGTTTCTTCCTCTACAGATACACTACTTTGTAACTTGTTACTTTGTTGCAAATTGTAATCTTAAATGAAATTACCATTAAAAAAAGAAATAGTTCTACGGTTTATAATGAGAACTAAGAGTTTATAAGCATTGTAAGAAAAAAACTAGAAAAAATTGAATAATTAAAAGTGTTCAAATGGATTAGTAGCAATTCTTAAATATCTGATTGGCAAACAGATGGAAAAAAGTATAATTCAAAGATTCCTAACAACTGAAAAACCCTTAACTGGGTGCTGACTCTGGCTTCATCCTGACCATCTCCACCCTCACGCAATGCCCTTAGGACAGTGGTTCCCAACCTTTCTTTGACCATACCCCACCTAAGCATCTCTAAAATTGTGACCCCCCTGACATATAATTGTTACTATTCAAAAGTGAACTCCTCAGCCAAAGGAAGCCTAAAAGGCCATTAACTTGGTTTAAACAAGGTTCCAATCGCTCCCATTAAAAATCAAATTGCCCCCCTGTAGGGCGTGGGCCCCACGTTGGGAACCATGGCCTTAGTAAAAATTTTGGCTGCCCTATCCTGGTGTTGTCCCACCATGGCCAGGGTTTAAGGAGAAGGGGGAGGTGGTACCTGGGAATGACCTCCTCTTCTCCTGTGCAGCAGCAAAGTCTTCTTCGCAAATATTTCCAAAATCTCTGTGAAATAAAATAGACATGTTAAAAGAGTTGGGAAGCATGAACTTCCTCCCCTACTGCCAGATTCATCCCATTTGAGATACCAACACTTACCCTGCAGCACTTTCTGGCTGCCATCGTTAGATTTCACCCGGTTAGAATGCTCTGGGGGGGAGGGGCTTATCAGGGCAACTGACAATCTGGTTCCCTTGGCAACAGGTAAACAATAGCCATTGTCTATGTCTACCTGGGTCTAGGGGAGGCCAGTGGCTGACTCTTTTGGTGACCTTTGGCCTCTGCATTTCCTGTGGGTAGTTGTCTGTTCATGAACAACAGGGAAGTACCATCATTGTGGCACAAAGCACAGAGGGCATCATGGCATCCTAGGGCGGAATCGACTTTTAGTCCAACTCTCTCTCTCCACTTATATTATGAGTTATGGGGGCTGCGTATCCCTACATCTATGGTTACATAATTGCAATTAGATGCTCGGCAATTGCCTTACATTTGTCACTGTTTGCATCCTTCTGGAATCCATGTGATGCCTCGATTTAGGACTGCAACAACTTACAAATGTAATTCTGGCTTCAATTGCAGTCTTAAGTTGAGGATTACTGTTACTGATAATGGGACTTCACATTAGAGAGATTCTGTACTGAAATACATTCACTGCCCTAATATATATAGAGAGACAGTTCTTCTTTCCTCAGGAACGGACTTGGTAGTAGCAAATATATTCTATTTTAAATTTCCAAATATACACTAGGAACAAAATAAAAATAAAAATAGACACCCAGTTTAAAGTAACCAGTTTTCCAATTTGTACAAAATCAGATACAATGAAATATGAAAGCACACGCTTCACGGAAACTGAACAATTTCTGACTTCCTTTTAAATCCAATTTTGCATTTTTGGTTCTAAAATATCCATTGTATCATATCGCTATAGTTTTTATTCTTCCTGTAATGGGAGAATTCAAAATATTGGAAACAGGATTAGGTAGACATAGGACAAGTAGTCATTAGGCTTCATTTAAAGTTCATTTAGTGACTGTTGAAAGTTACAATGGCACTGAAAATAGGAACTTATGACCACTTTTCAAACTTGTATCAATCCCTTGATCATGTAATCAAATTGAGATGTTTGGCAATTGGTTCATACTTATGACCACTGCTGTCTCCCAAGTTCATATAAAGCCCTTCATGGCATAGGACCAGATTATCTCCGAGACCGCCTTCTGCCGCACGAATCCCAGCGACCGGTGAGATCCCACAGAGTTGGCCTCCTTAGGATCCCGTTAACCAAACCATGTCGGCTGGTGGGACCTAGGGGAACCCTCTAGAATCAGCTCCCCCCAGAGATTCTCACTGCCTCCACCCTCCTTGCCTTCCAAAAGAGCTTAAAAACTCATCTTTGCCGCCAGGCTTGGGACATTTACATCTTCCCCCTGATCAATGAATGTTTCAAGTATGAGTGTTGAATAATTGGTTTGATAGATTTTACTTTCTTTTAATAGAATTTAATGGTTGTTTTTAATGTAGTATTAATTGGATTTATATGATTGTTCTCGTTTTTGTAAATGCTGTGAGCTGCCTCGAGTCCTCGGAGAGGGGCGGCATACAAATCCAATTAAATAAATAAATAAATAAATCTGATCATCTACTGCAACCGTTTGAAAAGCAAAATCAATGCTGAAGCCAAATTCATTTAGCGACCATGTTAATAACTTATCACATACAGTTAACAACAATGGCCAAAAAAAGGTAGTAAAATGTGTCAAAACTCACTTAACAAATGTCTCACTTAACAGCTGAAAGTTTGGGATCAATCCTGGTCATAAGTCGAGAATCATCTTTATAGCCCATGGACCAGCACTGACCAATCCGGTTTTGTGACATTATTGTAATGGCACCAGCGAGTGCTTACCGGTTCTTGTGAACTAGTCCGAAGTGGGAGAAACCCAGTTGGCGATAAAATACCAAGGCAAAACAAGACAAGGCAACAGGAAGAAATGGTTACACCGGATATTTCTATTTGGGAGCAAATGTTATTTATTTAGCCTGCTCTGTGTCATATACCATATATACTCGAGTATAAGCCGAGTTTTTCAGCCCAAAAAATGGGCTGAAAAACACAACCTCGGCTTATACTCGGGTCATTGACAAAGTCACCACACGAGGGCGCCATTGCTTGAGCCAGAGCGAGGAGGCACCAGCTTTTGTCCCCTCTGGTGAGGTCGTGTGTGTGTGTGTGTGTGTGTGCGTGTGTGCGTGTGTGCATGCCCCCTCTCCCCCCCACCGTGAAAAAAGCCAGCTACCTCTTGCTGAAACCCAGTGGCTTTTTTTTTTTACTCCCTGTGTGTATTTGTCAACAGGTTTACAGTAACTATTCCTTGCTCTCTCTGCATTGCCCTTAGTTGGATTAAAAAGGCCCCCTGCTGTCAGATTCTCCTCCCCCTCCTTTGAAAGGATTTAAACTGTTTAAAAAATGGTATTTTGTGGTAGTTGCTGTCCTTGCTTGGATAGGATCTAATAATGTGTTGTGAGGCAGAGCTAGACAGGAATTCTTTTTCTATCTGTCTATCTTTCTATCTATCTATTTTTCTATCTATCTATCTATCTATCTGTATCTATTTCTATCTATCTATCTATCTATCTATCTATCTATTTTTCTATCTGTCTGTCTGCCTGTCTATCTATCTTTCTATCTATATCTATCTGTCTGTCTGTCTGTCTATCTTTCTATCTATATCTATCTGTCTGTCTGTCTGTCTATCTATCTATCTGTATCTATTTCTATCTATCTATCTATTTTTCTATCTTTCTATCTATCTATTTTTCTATATATCTATTTTTCTATCTATCTATCTATCTATCTATCTGTATCTATTTCTATCTATCTATCTATCTATTTTTCTATCTGTCTGTCTGTCTGTCTGTCTATCTATCTTTCTATCTATATCTATCTGTCTGTCTGTCTGTCTGTCTATCTATCTGTATCTATTTCTATCTATCTATCTATCTATCTATCTATCTATCTATCTATTTTTCTATCTTTCTATCTATCTATTTTTCTATTTATCTATTTTTCTATCTATCTATCTATCTATCTATCTGTATCTATTTCTATCTATCTATCTATCTATCTATTTTTCTATCTTTCTATCTATCTATCTTTCTATCTATCTATTTATTTATCTATCTATCTATTTTTCTATCTGTCTGTCTGTCTGTCTGTCTGTCTGTCTATCTATCTTTCTATCTATATCTATCTGTCTGTCTGTCTGTCTATCTATCTGTAGCTATTTCTATCTATCTATCTAGTTTTCTATCTTTCTATCTATCTATTTTTCTATCTATCTATTTTTCTATCTATCTATCTATCTACCTATCTATCTATCTATCTATCTATCTGTATCTATTTCTATCTATCTATCTATTTTTCTATCTGTCTGTCTGTCTGTCTATCTATCTATCTATCTGTATCTATTTCTATCTATCTATCTATCTATCTATCTATTTTTCTGTCAGTCTGTCTATCTTTCTTTCTATCTACTGTCTATCTATCTTTCTATCTACTGTCTATCTATCTATCTATCTATCTATCTATCTATCTATCTATCTATCTATTTGGTTTTCTATGCTGATAACCTCACAGCAGCTAATGCTGAAGCTCTTCTTTGGATACACTTATTTATTTGTTTGTTTGTTTGTTTGTTTGTTTATTTAATTGGATTTGTATGCCATCCCTCTCCAAGGACTCAGGGTAGCTCACAGCATATATAAAAACAGAACAATAATGTAAATCCAATTAATGATGAGAAGGAATCCAGTTTTGAAGGATTTTAACTCTTAGGTTTTAGCTTTGTTGCTGATCGAGCTACTTTTTTTACTTTTTAATTTATTGTTAATATTGTTAATTTGTTTACCCTCTTTTAAATTTACAGAGCTAGTTTACTGGTTTTCTTTAAAATAAATATTCTAAAACATGTCTCAATTAATGTAATTTTATTGTTTTCCATTTTTATAAGTTACCAGTAGCCACTGCATTTTCTAACCTCGGCTTATACTCGGGTCAATACGTTTTCCCAGTTTTTGTGGCAAAAATTGGTGCCTCGGCTTATACTCGGGTCAGCTTATACTCGAGTATATACGGGTACATTTATTTATTTAGACTGGTCTATATCATATACATGGCATATACATCGACATTCTAATTTTTTAAGTTTCACCTGTAGCATGACACGATACTAGATTATAGTTAGACCAGCTGGACATGCAAATCTAGATTCTCAATACAAAGTTATGGGCTTTCTTAACTTAATTTTGATTTTTCATATTATATGGGCTTAGTAGTCAAAATCTTTTCAAAACCAGTTTCTGTGAAAATTTGATGGGCTTAAAAGACCATACATTTAAAGACCAGACATTTCATTAGGGGTTTAACATAGATTTGGCTGCTCCATCTTATTCTTACTAATTGAAAGTTCTAGGTTCATACAGAGGGACCCAGGTGCTCAGTGAGGAGTTCAGAACTTTTTTGGACAGGCATTTAAACTAGGTAAAGGGGACAGAGATGTAACTGACGTGGATGATTTCTGTCCCGGATCAATGATGATAAATCAGTTGCTTGAAGTTTATGAAAAGAGAGCTGTAAATAAAATAGATGTAGTTGCTGATGATAAGGGGAAAACTAATAATGATAATAATGTTCTTAGGGTAATGTGCACGAATGCTCGAAGCTTGAGCAACAAGCTCTGTGAGTTAATGGCCATAATTAGTGTTGGGCGAACCAAAATCGCAAAGTTCGGGTTCGTACCAAACTTTGCGAAATTCGGTATGCCGAACCCAAACCCGAACTTTTCCAAAGGTTCGGCAAAAGTTTGGGTTCGGGAGCATGCCGAGAAACGCCGTCGCCTGGCTGTCACCTTCCGAAACAGCAGGGGCGCTTCTCGCCATTCTCCCGAATGCCAAGCCCGGAAGTTCGGCAAAAGTTCGGGTTCAGGTTCAGGAGAATGCCAAGAAGCGCCACTGGCCAGCTGTCACCTTCCCAGAAGAGCCGGGGAGCTGTCGGCCAGTCAGGAGGTGCAAACGGAGGTGGGGAATCCCAATAGGGGATTCCAGGGGTGGAGGTTTGACGTCACGGAGACATCCTTCCTGGAGTCCCCGTTTCGGCCGCCCAGGAAGGACGTCTCCGTGACGTCAAAGCTCCGCCCCTGGAATCTCCTATTGGGATTTCCCACCTCCGTTTGCGCCTCTTGACCGGCCGACAGCTACCCGGCTCTTCTGGGCAGGTGAAAAATATTCTAGTCTGTGCAGTCAAAGCAATCCTGTAGCTTTAGCTTTGCCCCTTCAATCCAAGTCCTCACTGATTTAATTGTTGGTTTTGTGGCTTTAAATCTTTGTAAGCAGATAGAAAATGCATCATGCAATGATCAGAGTGGCTCACAGCTGCTCTTGGTTTTTAATGGAAATTGGGTTCTGGAAGGCTGACACCTAGAGTTAAAACCTAATGGTTGTCTGTAGTTTACTAAGCATATCTCTCCTCCATGCAGCAGCCACATTGATTCTGTTGTAGTTCCACCCTTTGATTTTCTGTTAATTGTTCTTTCTGACCTCTTTAGCCATTCATTTCCTCCTTGTCCCTGAAAACCCCCTCTAAATCCTCCTCACCTACCTCTTTCACAAAAACCTCCATCACTGCACTATTTTGATGAGAGACTTGAGCAAGAACCCAATTCTCCTCTCCTTCTGTTTGGTCCTTTCTGAACTTTTATTTCTATTACTCTTTTCATCCTGTACATCAATGACCTCTGCGATAATATCGCAAGCAACTGTGTGCTTTTTGCCGACGATGTGAAACTTTTCAACACCACTGACAACACACTCACTCTCCAAAAAGACCTCGACTTTGTCTCAGATTGGTCTAACACCTGGCAACTTCAAATATCAACCAACAAATGCTCTACCCTCCATATCGGCAAAAAGAATCCAAACCACATATATGAACTGAATAAAGAAATTCTCTCAGCCAACCCACACTCAGTAAAAGACCTTGGAATACTAATAACAAATGACCTAAGTGCTAAAGCCCACTGCAACAATATCGCCAAAAAGGCTTCCAGAGTTGTTAACCTGATCCTACGTAGCTTCTGCTCTGGCAATCTCTCACTGCTGACTAGAGCCTACAAAACCTATGCCAGACCCATTCTCGAATACAGCTCATCTGTCTGGAACCCACACCACATCTCAGACATCAACACTCTCGAAAACGTCCAAAGGTATTTCACCAGAAGAGCCCTTCACTCCTCCACTCGAAACAGAATACTCTACGAAAATAGACAAACTATCCTGGATCTTGAAAGCTTAGAACTGCGGCGCCTAAAACACAATTTAAGTATTGCCCACAAGATCATATGCTGCAACGTCCTTCCGGTCAACGACTACTTCAGCTTCAACAGCAACAACACAAGAGCACACAACAGATTCAAACTTAATATTAACCGCTCCAAACTTGACTGTAAAAAATATGACTTTAACAATCGAGTTGTCGAAGCATGGAACTCATTGCCGGACTCAGTGGTGTCAGCCCCCAGCCCCCAACATTTCTCCCTAAGACTCTCCACGATTGACCTCTCCAGGTTCCTAAGAGGCCAGTAAGGGGCGTACATAAGTGCACTGATGTGCCTATCGTCCCCTGTCCAATTGTCTTTCCTTATCTCATATATCATATATTTTCTCTCCATTTCTTCTACTTCTCTTCTTTCTTACTTTCTATCTTTATTTATATTACTTAATGTCTATTCTAGTTCATATGTATTGTATATTGGACAAAGAATAAATAAATAAATAAATATTAGCATGTTTAATAAGCTATGTCTAGTAATTCTGAGACTGGGCACAGCAGGAGGCAAGTCTAACATCAGTGAACCTTTATAAAAAGGAATTAAACTATTTTTGGGCAGTTAGGTTTTTGATAGAGCTGCATACGTGCAGAGAAACTGATCCTTGTGAGAGACTTCTTTTGAAGTTGCCTGCAAGAATGAATCAAACAACCTATCTAACCTCTAAAATGGAATATAATAAATTGCAACCTTCAGGAACCAGATCAAATATTAGAACCCGCTATTTCAAGCCACTTACACATTGCCACATCACAGCTGTTTAATTGCAATTTTATTTGTGTAAACAAATGTACAATTGCCTCTCACTTATTAAAAACCTAGATCTCTATAGTAATTAAAATTCTTAAGTTATACAGTTGAGTATTTGGCTAGTAGTCAACATAAAGTACACTTACAACTATATAATATTAAAAGAATCATGCATAATATGGAAGTGGCTAATAATTACTTTTAAAAGGTCAATCCATTTACTAATTTCTCTCATTTTCTAAGAGCCCAGCCACCTAAGTCTTGTCCAAGGAATGCATCGGAAGACCCCAGTTCACAATACAAAACAGTGTTGACAGGAGAAGGTGTTCATATCATAAGCATCTGTTCATTGTTTCCAATAGGGTCGAACAAACCACATTCAACAATAACATTGAACATAAAACAGCCCCTTCCCCCCCCCCCCGCTGCCAATCTGCAGCTATATTTGTTTTTATTTTCCCGGCTATTCTGTCAGCGAAATCGTATTTCTTAAAGTTTGCTTAATCGTTAGTCTAAAACTTCCTTTTCTAAATGATGTATTTAATATTATGATTGTTATAGTTATAATTGATTTCGATCCTAAAAAAGAAAAAAAAAAGTCAGCGAGCAAGCAAATAAATTGTTTTGTTTTGTTTTTCTCCTTCTCTCCTTTTATTCTTGATCTTTTTATAATTTGTTTTATTGTGTTTTGTTTCTGTTCCCTTCCATAACTCTCTCCCTTTCATTGATCCAGTTATAGAACTTGTCCCATGTGGTTATATTTTTTGTTTCCTTGTTGTCTTTCAGTTTTTGTGTTAAGGAGTCATACTCGGCGCAATCAAATATTTTTTTAATCAGGTCTCTGTCTGATGGTACCTCTTCCCTTTTCCAGTTTTGAGCTATTGATATTCTACTTGCTATTATAATGTGTTGGATTATATAGTAAACTGTTTTCTTTATTTTCATGTCTATTATTCCTAATAAAAAGATCTCTGGTTTGAATGAGAGATTGGTTTCCGTGATTTCGAATATCCAGGACCTTATTTTGCTCCATAATTTTTTTATTTTTGGGCAGCTCCACCAGATATGGAAGAAAGTTCCAGAGGGATTTGAACATCTCCAACAGTTTGGTCTAGTTTTGGGGAAAATCTGTGCTAGTCTTGATGGTGACAAATGCCTCCTTTAGAACATTTTTATAGTGTTTTCTTTGTATGCTGCTGACTTAGTGATTTTGTAGTTCTTATTCCAAATTGTCTCCCATTGGTCTATGTGGATATTGTAGCCAAAGTTCCTTGCTCAGCTGGTCATTGGATCTTTTGATATTTCAGTTTCCACTTCATAATTTATTAAGTAGCTATATATTCTTGTTATAAAAATTTTTTCCCTTCCTAATATTAGTTTATCAAGGGGTGTGTCCTGTGCCAATATTCCTTCGTTTTTGATGTTTTTTTGCCATTTTGAAAATATTAGCCTGTATGGCCAGCAGTCCAAAGTTATGTTCTGTTCTGTTAGCTCTTCCTTTGTTTTTATATTTCCTTCTGTATTTAGGAAGTGGTTGTAAGTTATCATGTTTTTTAATTCTGTTCTCAATATTATTAATAGGAAGAATTGATATATGTTATTTGTTTCATAAATTATTAAGAGTAAAGAACTAATATACGTTATTGTGTTTTATGGATTCCTCTGCTGAATATTCAGCAGGACAATAGGGTCCCTCTACCCATGGCTGACAAGTGTATTTAGCTATATATTCCATGACTTCAAACAGAGCCTTTCTGGCCTTGTTAATTTTCTCTGTGGTCTCTTTCATGAAGCCACTGGGAAGATCCTGGAAGGATGTGGCAGTAGAGAGGACAGCTTGTAGCTCTGTTAAATCACACTGAGCCTGTTGGACTTTTTGTTGAAGATGTTCAGGAAGGCTCTGCAGGTTGGTTAAGACATTCTGGCAGACCTCCTGCATCTTCTGTGCAACAGTGTAGGATGTGGCTAGAGAATGGGATTCCATCTGTTATGAAACAAATGAACAAAAAGATCTGTTAATTGAACATCATAGGTGTTCATCTATGGCAGGGGTAGGCAAAGTTGGCTCTTCTGTGACTTATGGACTTCAACTCCCAGAATTCCTGAGCCAATCATGCTAGCTCAGGCATTCTGGGATGTGAAGTCTACATGTCATAGAAGAGCCAACTTTGCCTACCCCTGATCTATGGGATTATCTGAAGGGAGGGAGGGGGTGGGGAGAGAGGTTGACAGACGGACATAGGGCAACTGAATATTCTTGTTTATGCATGGAGACACCATTGTTGATTGCCGTTCCCTTGATTTCAGCCATGCAGTACATGCCAGGTGGCAGAATTCAAATCTCCTCCCTCTTTTCTTCCCCAAGCAATTTTCTGTATGTTGTGTATGTTCTATAAAGGATCTTTGACCCAGCTCTTCATCTCAGCCTTTTCATACATCCTGAGAAACACACCAACTCTCTTCTGGCTCTGGGAATAATTTTTGCATAAATATATAGTTTGTTTAATAATGTTGCAAGATCCAATTTGCGTTGGGGATAAAGATTTAGTCCAGTGTTGGCGAAACTTTTTTGATCCGGGTGCCAAAAGGATGCGCTTGCAGGTGATAGGGCGCGTGTGTGTACCCACACCTGTAACGCAATGCTCTCCCCTCCAGACCCGCATGCACACAACCCCCCCTACGTTGCCCTTCCACACATGCGGACAGGCCTCACTGAAGCCTCCGGACTTCCAATAGGCTTTTAGGGACTTTTTTTGCCCTTGCCCAGGGTTCAGAAAAGCCTCCTGAAGCCTGGAGATGGCAAAAAAACAGGCCAGGAGGCTTTGTTCCAGTTTTTGCTGGAGCAAAATGGCTTCAGGAGGCTTTCCTGAACTCTGGGGAGAGCAAAAACGGCCATAAAGAAGGCACGAATCCCAGTGGCCAATTAGATCCCACAGGGGTGGCCTTCTCCAGGTCCCGTTGACCAAACAATGTCGGCTGGCAGGACCCAGGGGAAGAGCCTTCTCTGTGGTGGCCCCGGCCCTCTGGAATCAACTCCCTCTAGAGATTCGACCAGCCCTCACTCTCCTCGCCTTCCATAAAATGTTGAAGACCCACTTTTGTCGCCAGGCGTGGGGATAATTACCACCTTTCCCCCTCTTTTTAATTATGTTTTTGGCCTTACTGTATGATAGAGTAGGTTGAATGTGTGTGATTGCATAGTTAGGGATTTTATTATGTTATTAATACTTGCTTAAATTGATTTAATTTTTATTATTGGATTGGTAATGTATTGTACTACTGTTATGCTGTGAGCCGCCTCGAGTCTTCGGAGGGGGTGGCAGACAAATCTGATAAAGTATAAACTATAAATATCAGCAGACCAGTGGGCCCGAGCTGACAGAGGGCAATGCCTCACGTGCCTTCAGAAATGGCTTCGCATGCCACCACATGTGCCATAGGTTCGCCATCCCTGATTTAATCCATTTAATAATGAATAATAATTACCAAATAAATCATAATTGTCTAGGTTTACCCAGTATGCCTAGCCACAAACCATGGTCAAGGCAGAATTTATTATTTATTTATTACTTAGATTTGTATGCCGCCCCTCTCCGAAGACTCGGGGTGGCTCACAACACATGGAAACAAATCATAAATAATCTAACAAATTTAAAATTCAAAGATTTAAAACGACCCCATATACTAACAGACATACACACAAGCATACCATATATAAATTAAACATGCCCAGGGGGAGATGTTTCAGTTCCCCCATGCCTGACGGCAAAGGTGGGTTTTAAGGAGTTTACGGAAGGCAGGGAGAGTAGGGGCAGTTCTAATCTCCGGGGGGAGTTGGTTCCAGAGGGCCGGTGCCGCCACAGAGAAGGCTCTTCCCCTGGGTCCCGCCAACCGACATTGTTTAGTTGACGGGACCCGGAGAAGGCCCACTCTGTGGGACCTAATCGGTCGCTGGGATTCGTGCGGCAGAAGGCGGTCTCGGAGATATTCTGGTCCAATGCCATGAAGGGCTTTAAAGGTCATAACCAACACTTTGAATTGTGACCGGAAACTGATCGGCAACCAATGCAGACTGCGGAGTGATGGTGAAACATGGGCATACCTAGGTAGGCCCATGACTGCTCTCGCAGCTGCATTCTGCACGATCTGAAGTTTCCGAACACTTTTCAAAGGTAGCCCCATGTAGAGAGCATTACAGTAGTCGAACCTCGAGGTGATGAGGGCATGAGTGACTGTGAGCAATGAGTCCCGGTCCAGATAGGGCCGCAACTGGTGCACCAGGCGAACCTGGGCAAACGCCCCCCTCGCCACAGCTGAGAGATGTTTTTCTAATGTGAGCTGTGGATCGAGGAGGACGCCCAAGTTGCGGACCCTCTCTGAGGGGGTCAATAATTCCCCCCCCCAGGGTAATGGACGGACAGATGGAATTGTCCTTGGGAGGCAAAACCCACAGCCACTCCATCTTATCCGGGTTGAGCTTGAGTCTGTTGACACCCATCCAGGCCCCAACAGCCTTCAGGCACCGGCACATCACTTCCACCGCTTCGTTGACTGGGCATGGGGTGGAGATGTAAAGCTGGGTATCATCCGCATATTGATGATACCTCACCCCATGTCCTTGGATGATCTCGCCCAGCGGTTTCATGTAGATGTTGAATAGCAGGGGGGAGAGGACCGACCCCTGAGGCACCCCACAAGGGAGAAACCTAGGAGTCGACCTCTGACCCCCCACTAACACCGACTGCGACCGGCCAGAGAGGTAGGAGGAGAACCACTGAAGAACAGTGCCTCCCACCCCCAACCCCTCCAGCCGGTGCAGAAGGATACCATGGTCGATGGTATCGAAAGCCGCTGAGAGGTCAAGGAGCACCAGGACAGAGGATAAACCCCTGTCCCGGGCCCGCCAGAGCTCATCCATCAACGCGACCAAAGCGGTTTCCGTGCTGTAACCGGGCCTGAAACCCGACTGCTGGGGACCTAGATAATCGGCTTCTTCCAAGGACCGCTGGAGCTGGAGCGCCACCACCTTCTCGACAACCTTCCCCATAAAGGGAAGGTTGGAGACTGGACGATAGTTGTTAAGCACAGCTGGGTCCAGGGAGGGCTTCTTGAGGAGGGGGCGCACGAGCGCTTCTTTATAGAGTGATGGAAAAACTCCCCTCCCCAAGGAAGCATTGGTAATCTCCTGGGCCCAGCTCCGCGTCACCTCCCGACTGGCCGAAACCAGCCAGGAGGGACACGGATCCAGTAAACAGGTGGCGGAACTCACAGCTCCAATGGCCTTGTCCACTTCATCAGGTGTCACCAGATCAAACTCTTCCCAGACAGGTGGACAAGTACGTGCCCCAGTCACCTCGACTGACTCGTTGTCAGTCGACTCTGTTTTACAATTGGAGTCGGTCGGCCCGGATCCGAGCGACTTTATCAGCGAAAAACGTGTTAAAATCCTCGGCACTACTCTGTAAGGGCTCCCCAACTCCCCCCTGGTTAAGAAGGGAGCGGGTCACCCTAAACAGAGCGGCCGGGCGGGATTCCGCTGATGCAATCAAGGCGGCATGATACGCGCATCTTGCCGCCTTGAGCGCCACTTTGTAAGTCTTAATAAAAGCTCTTACAAGTGTTCGGTCGGATTCAGACCTACTCTTCCTCCATCGCTTCTCTAGACGTCTCTTTTGGCGTTTCAACTCCCGGAGCTCCTCGTTGAACCATGGAGCTCTACGGGGTCTAACGCCACGGAGAGGCCGCAAAGGCGCAATCCGGTCAAGAGCCCCCGTCGCAGCCCTGTTCCAGGCCTCCGCGAGAGACTCCGCCGAACTGTGGACGAGTGCCTCTGGAATAACCCCAAGCGCCGTTTGAAAGCCCTCTGGGTCCATCAGGCGTCTGGGGCGGAACATCTTCATTGGTTCCGCCTCCCTGCGGGGGAGGATTGGAGCCAGGAAGTCAAGCCGTAGTAGAAAATGGTCTGACCATGACAAAGGCAATACTTCTAAGCCCTTTAGTCTCAGACCATTACTCAATTGCTCGGAAAGGAATACCATGTCAGGTGCGTGCCCTCCCTCGTGAGTTGGACCCTGTACTACTTGAGTCAGGTCCACGGCTGTCATGGTGGCCATGAACTCCTGTGCCAACCCAGAGGTTTCGCCGAGTGACGGCAGGTTGAAGTCCCCCAGGACGATGAGTCCGGGGAACTCCACCGCCAACCCGGCTACCTCCTCGAGTAGCACAGGCAGGGCTTTTGACACGCAGCTGGGAGGCAGGTACGTGAGAAATAAGCCCACCTGAACCCCTAAGTCCAACTTCATCAAGAGAGACTCGCAACCCGCAATTTCCGGAGCAATGAGTCTACGCAGGCAAAGGCTCTCCCTGGCTACAATAGCTACTCCTCCCCCCCTTCCCTGGGGTCGAGGTTGATGCCATATCTGAAACCCGGCTGGGCAAATTTCAGAGAGAGGAACACCTCCCTCCGGGCCCAGCCAGGTTTCAGTAATACATGCCAGGTCGGCCTCCTCATCCAGGATCAAATCCCGGATGAGGAGAGCTTTATTTACTACCGACCTGGCATTCAGCAGCAGCAACCTGAGCGTAGGGCCAGAGTTACACTCACCACCAGCACCCAAGGTTGGGCTCACAGAGCCAGAACAAGGGACCGTTATTAAGCAACGGTCCCTCGTTCCCCTGGAACGGCTAACTCTGTGGCCCCCGCCATATCTGCCTCTCCCCAGCAACACAGGGATATTTCGACCCTCTGCCCCCCCAGAGATCGGCGCCCCTTTCTCTCCTGTCTCCCGAGCATCAGGTGGGCCAGACCTATCATTCACTCTACTATCAATAAACTCATCCATACCACACACCCCCACACCCCCATACACTCCATCATACCAGTCATTCCATTCATAGCCACAAGCAAATTTATCCCAGTCATCCATTACTTAGAACCCTGATTACTTTAAAAAGTCAATTAAATTAATAATAGTATAAAATGGCAATTAATAACAATTTAAAAACACTAAAACCATTAAAATATAACTATATACAATATATACTAAAATTTCAAGTTAATATAAATATAAAAATTAATTTCGTTGATGGTATAAAACAGATCTTATATTCTTCAATCATCAGTAATCAGTCAGTCCAGGCATGATGTTCTTCTGGTCTTCGAAGGTCTTAGGTCTTAGTCTAATTTAAAAAGGCTTGATCTTAATTTCCTCTCTTTCTAGGAGTCTTTTTAAATCAGTCCACAGGGGGGCAGTGTTCTTCAATTCATCCACAGTCCGCAGGGGGCATAGTCTTTCAGCAATAATATACATAGATCACAAAAATTAAGGTTAAGAGGGGAAGGAGGGGAGTGGGGGGAAGGGAGTAGATAGAATGGTCCTTAGTTTTTTGACTCCCCTTGGCCCCCAGTAGCTCTCACCTACTGGTGCCAACGGGAGGGGGCTAACTTAATTTCCCCTGAACGTCCTCGTTCGTCTGTTGGTGTTACAGCTGACTTCCGGCACTTGACTCCATTTCTTCCCCACTGTCACTCTCTCTCTCCCTCGTGTTGTTTCTGCCGTTCCCAATCATCACCATCTCGGCACCGGACCTCTCACCTCTGGAGTCGGGCTGGGGAGCCATCTCAGTGGGGGATTCAACTCCCTTTGCTCCCCACAATTCCTCCTATCACCTCTTATCACCTCTCCACCGGCGCCGCGAGCCTCCAACCTCTGTCCGGTCCTGCCGCCATTCTCCG
This sequence comes from Erythrolamprus reginae, assembly GCF_031021105.1. Classification (NCBI taxonomy): domain Eukaryota; kingdom Metazoa; phylum Chordata; class Lepidosauria; order Squamata; family Dipsadidae; genus Erythrolamprus; species Erythrolamprus reginae. The sequence goes on along the minus strand of NW_027248606.1, from coordinate 21,960 downwards.
CGCCGGCCAGATGTGTCGCGCTGGGAATTGCCAGCCTTCATACACATTGAGAAACATCCAGTAGTTAGAGAGTTAACTCTGTCTAGTAATGTAGCTCCTCCTGTGTGATGTAACCTGTTTGCTCACTTCCTGCCCTACTGAAGAAGAAGGGCGGTCTCTAAGTTTAGAGTTCATCTTGCGGTTCATCTTTGTAGCTATAAGATGTGCCATATTGTCTCTCCGTAGACATTTTTATTTTTATATTTTTTTAAAATAAAACTAGTTTGTTCATTCGAACATGCTTTGTCTGTGCTTCAATATTCATCACCTCCGGAAGGTCCTGGCTCATTCTTCTGAAGCTGAGCACCTTGATGAGGTAGGGGCCCTCCTAATCTTGACATGGTAGCAGAGGATGGTTTTTATTGAAGAAACAGACCCCGCTTACACTCCGTAAGCTCACTAGCGATTACTCCTAATGCCAGCTAAAAGAAAGCGAAATCCTCTCAGTCAATCCTTCATAGATTCCCTCTCCAGCCAGCAGTTCGCCGAGCTAAGAGAGACTGTTCGTGTTGCCGATAGTAAAAGGAATCCTACGATGTCTTTGTATTCTGAGAAGGAAGCCTCTACAGCTGCCGACACTCACGAAACCGTAAGTTCCCATTACGTGATTGATGATGATGTTGGGATTCGGGAGGAAGAATGTAAATCTGCCCAAGGGGGTGGCTCCGGCAGTGTTTCAAATCAACCTAGTGATGATGAAGAATCTGAGGATCAAACGTTAACTCTATTCCCATCTCAATCATCTGTTTTGCATGTAAAGGCGTCAGCCAAAACAAAGCACCTAGATGACTTGAGTTCTCTCACTTCTGATAGAATTAAGGGGACATCCCTAACTCTGGAGATGATTGAGAAAATGATAGAAAGAGATGAAAAGGAAATTGATTCGTTAGAATCCCACTGTCTTCATTTTGATAACCTTCCTACTTTGAAAACTAATGAGCAGAGACAGATCTACTCCAGTTATTTACAAAAGGCAGATGATGCCAGAACGGAGCTAAGATCTTTAAAAAAACTTCAGCTTAAACTTCTTACAGAAAAAATGGAGGAAATGCCCCTGAGAGATGCCACGTATGCCTATTCTTCTAAAGAAGATAGACATGCGCACATTAGCCATTCTCCAGTGATCACGCACTTTTTCCCTCCTGCCTTATCTAACATAGAAGACATTCCAAAAGAGGAAGGGGGAGGCTATCAGCCCAAAGAGAAAAAACTTTTAGCAAATGCAAGCCGAGAAGGAGGGAGGATTTCCCCCACTGAAGCAAGTTACGCAACAGCGGCCACTAGTGGATGGTATGCCCGAAAGGAAAAGGCATTACCTGAAACCAAGCAGGGATTTTCCCAGGCAGATATGGCTGCAAGGATGCAGAAACAAAATGCATTTGTCTCAGGTCCTTCTGTTTCACCACAGAGATCTCCAGTCCATATTCCACAGATGCCAGCACAACTTCCCCAAGTTGGACAGCTACAAGGTTTGCCAGGAGGGGTTGGGGCTCAACTCCAACCACTCCCAGCACCTCAGATGGGTGCACCAACAAGGCAAACCATCACCTCTTCTGTTCTGAAAGGTGAGTTTATATTGCTGCCTAATGGACATAACTATCGGAAGTGGCTTCACAGAATAAATTTGCACCTACTGGCTCATGACATAGATGGGATTGCACATAATCCCCCAGTAAGGCGCTGGACTGCAGAAGAAAGAGAAGCTGACATAAAAGCCAAGCTACTCATTCTCATGAGCATGGACTCACAATTGTCAATAAGATATGACACACATGACTTTACTTCTGCACAGATATTAGAGTCATTAGATGGCATGTTTAGGCCAATATCAGAAGAAGGCAACTATATACTGATAGCCAAGTTTAATAACACTAAACTTCCAACTGGGGGTGAACTTGCACCACACTTATCTAAGATTTTAACAATGCATAAAGACTTAGAAGAAAGAGGATACCGCTATGATGACAATCAAGTAAATGCGGCTATTATAACTTCCCTTGGTCCTGAATGGAAGGAAGTTGTTTACAAGTTCAGCATACTCCCAATGGCCCAGAAATCTACTCAAAGACTCTGTAACATGCTAACTGAAGAAGCAGAGTTGCTGAACACTGGACTTAGGCCCATGTCAGCAGCATTTAAACCTAATTTGGCAAAGGGCGGTCAGCAGAAAACAAGTACTCCTAAGTACCCACGCCAGAAACCTTTTAAGAAGGATGACACTCGCAAGTCTCCTGATGTGCAGAGTGTGAAACCTGGCGAAACTGACAGTCCACCTTATCCAACTCAGCCAAAGAGCGCGCACAAGAAAGGATCCAGAGGAAAGAGTTCTGGGGCTGCAAAGTCAACTCCCAAAGACTCAAAAGATGAGAAACCTACTTATGTTGGTATCATCCGCCTCAGCACCGTCTCTGAGAAGAGTCCACTCTACGACATTCGTGAGTTATGGACCCTGGACAGCGGAGCAGCGGCACACATCGCATGCCGGAAGGAATCCTTCTCTGAGCTACACCCGACTGATGTCAAGGAAGTATACGGAGTTGGTAATCTTCGTTCCAAGGTGGAAGGAAAAGGAAAAGTCTTCGTCAAAGAACTGGACTCCCTTATCTCAAATGTTTTCTACGTTCCTACTGCCAAGAACAACATCCTCAGCGGATATTGCCTGAGAGAAGAATTGAAGGTTGTAATAAACTATGAACTTGTTGACACTAACATTATCAAGGATGGCAAACTTCTTGCTACTGCCATCCCCATCAAAGGTGTTTTTTATTTGCAACCAAAACCTGCCAGTAAAGGTGGTGTAAGTATAAGCGTTCCAAAGGGCGTTAGCACAGGTCCAGAGAGAAACCCTGGTGCCACCGCTAGTTCAAAGGCTCCTAAAGCCAATGAAACTCCTGAGGTTCCAAATGCTATTGCAAATGTTAAACATGTGTTAACAAACAAATCTTTTCATTCCAGGTGTATTCACAGATGGCATCGTCGCTTGGGGCACGCTTCTTACCCCGTCTTAGCAAAGATGTCTGAATATGCTGACGGTTTCAAAATTGATGGGGCTTGCAAAGTTTACTTAGATTGCAAAATTTGTAACTCAGCCAAGTCCCGGCACTCCCCAGTTCCAAAAATTGCTGTCCGACTGTGTACACGCATCTTTGAATTGGTCCATACCGACGTTGTCGGTCCATTTCGGCCTACTGTTGGTAAACGTAAGTATTTCTTAACTGTAGTTGACAGTTACTCACGATTTGGCTATGTTTTTCTTTTAAAACATAAATCAGAGGCGTTTGAGGCTTTTAAAGGCTTTGCTGCAGAAATACTCACCCAACACGACGTCTGGATTAAGCGGATTCAAAGTGACCGTGGAGGAGAATTTATGTCGCAAAAGTTCCAAGGATGGATGGCCAGGAATGGAATCCGCCAGCAGACCTCATCACCTGGGACTCCCGCTCATAATGGCGTGTGTGAGAGGAGGAACGGTATTTTGCAGACGATGTTCCGTTGTCTCATTGAGGATGCGAACGTGGACTTTTCATACTGGGGCGAAGCATTAAGGTATGCTAATTACATTGTTAACAGAACATGGAGTAGCGTCATACAAGACACTCCTTATTACTTGCTTCATGGCAAGAAGCCTGATGTCCAGAACATTTACATTTTTGGTTGTTATGCCACTGTTAACATTCCAGTTGAACAGAGAAGAAAAGGAGGTCCCGTGTCTGAAAGAATGAGATTCATCGGCTTTGATGAAGTCTCCAAATACCACAAATTTGCTGACTCTCATCACAGAGTTTACATTTCCAATTCAGCTAAATTTGAGGAAGACACAAATTGGTCCAGTATACATAGTAATGATACTTCAGTTTATTTTCCCAAGGATGGTATGGTGACACCTGATGACCAGGGAGCTGTGCCAGATGTTCCTGACATCCCAAGTGATGAACAACCTTCAACAGTCGCAGAGGAAACCTCTTGTGATGAACTTGAAGGCGGAAATGATGATGAAGGATGGACCAGCGTTCCAAGGCGTTCCAAAAGAACCACCAAAGGAACTCCTCCAAAGAGATTTACACAGCAAGTATCTGAATCTCCTTATCTTTTCATGTGTAATAACCTTACACTTCCACCTGATCATTTTCACCAGATCAAACTTTTACCTGACTCTGAACAAGAAAAATGGTATGAGGCTATGGAACGCGAACTGGACTGTTTAAAGAAACTTAAAGTGTTCCAGCAGGTGGAGCCGCCTAACAAGAAGAAAGTCATTGGCACACGCTGGGTGTATAAAGTCAAACAAAATCCTAATGAAGGAAAGCTGTACAAAGCTAGACTTGTAGCTCAAGGATTCTCTCAAGTTTATCCAGATGACTACACTGACACATATTCACCCACAGTCAGAAATGAGAGTGTCAAGATTGCCCTGATCACTGCTGTTGCTTTGGGCTTAGAAGTTTTTCAATTTGATGTAGAGACTGCCTATTTGAACGCTGATCTGAATGAAGAGATCTACGTCAAAGGTGCTCCCGGATTCCAGGACCGAGAAGGTGAAGTCTGGTTTCTGAGCAAGTCTTTATATGGCCTCAAGCAGAGCGCCCTCTGCTGGTACAAATTGTTATCCCAAAAGCTAAATTCAATGGGCTTTATTAAGTCCGAATCTGATGGATGCGTGTTCACAAAAGGGCAAGGTAAGACTTATGAAGTTGTTCTTGTTTATGTTGATGATATTGTTTATGTGGGTCTGAATGAAAGCACTAGTCAAACTTTTGCTAAGGGCCTTGAACAACATTTCACCTTGAAAAGCCTAGGGCATATTAATGATTATCTAGGTGTTCAGTTTGAGAAAACTGAGAAGGGGTTCTCTCTTTCACAAGAAAGCAAGGTTGACCAGCTTTTGCAAAATTGTAACATGTCTGATGCAAATACTTGTCGTTCTCCTATGCAGACTGATTTTTACAGGTTAACCCGAGGAGAGTATCCTGATTTTGAGAACAAAACGCTGTACCGGTCAGTGATTGGATCGCTATTGTACATCAGCAGTTGGACAAGACCTGACATTTCACTGAGTGTGAATCTACTGTCCAGATACGTTGGGAGAGCAACCACGTTTCACTGGTCTTGCATAAAGAAGTTGCTGAAATACATGAAGCTCACAAAAGGCAAAAAGCTGTACCTCGAGCCAGATCATGTTGAGTACCCTGAAGTGATTTGTTATGCTGATGCTGACTGGGCAAGTGACACGGAAACACGTAAAAGTACTTCTGGTTATATCATGTTTTTAAATGGTTGTCCTTTCTTTTGGAAAGTTAGGCAGCAGAAGTTCATTTCTTGCTCTTCAACTGAATCTGAATATGCATGTGTTTCTGATTGCTGTAATGCATTAATGTCTCTTTTTCCTCTCATTAATAGTATTTGGGAAAACCCGATGTTACCAATTTTTATTATGGAGGATAATGTTTCAGTTGCATTCATTGCTGAAACTGAATTTGTTGGAGCTCGTTCACGGCACATTCACATCCGGTATCAAAATACCAGAGAGAAGGTGAAAGAAGGATTCGTGAAAATTCAGTACATACCTACTACTGAGCAGATCGCTGACTTGCTGAATAAGCCATTGCCAGCTGATCAACATGAATACCTCACCAACAAAATGTGCCTCAAGTGAATTGATGTCTTGATGTCCTGATGTCCCTTATGTCTCTGATGACTGACAAAGAAGGGGTGTCGCGCTGGGAATTGCCAGCCTTCATACACATTGAGAAACATCCAGTAGTTAGAGAGTTAACTCTGTCTAGTAATGTAGCTCCTCCTGTGTGATGTAACCTGTTTGCTCACTTCCTGCCCTACTGAAGAAGAAGGGCGGTCTCTAAGTTTAGAGTTCATCTTGCGGTTCATCTTTGTAGCTATAAGATGTGCCATATTGTCTCTCCGTAGACATTTTTATTTTTATATTTTTTTAAAATAAAACTAGTTTGTTCATTCGAACATGCTTTGTCTGTGCTTCAATATTCATCACCTCCGGAAGGTCCTGGCTCATTCTTCTGAAGCTGAGCACCTTGATGAGGTAGGGGCCCTCCTAATCTTGACAAGATGTTCCTCCGGTGCCGGGCTCTCTGTCCGCTCTCCCTCGGCACCCTCGACACCCCCTCAGCAGTGACTCGGTGTTCCTTCGTCCTCTCCTCAGTGAATCTTCACTGAGCAATGGCCATTCCCTATTTTTTTAGTATCTTCAAAAGATGAATCATTCTCATGCTGAGATACCTCTGTCTGATTTGCTCCATTGCTCTGGTCCTGCTTAGGTTCTCCTTTGTACCATTCCTTCCACATCTGGTACATTTTTTCGTGACCTCTGTGAACTTTGTAGTCCAATTCCTCCTTGGTATATTTTAGCTACAAAAAAGCAAAAAAAAAAAAAAAGGAAAAGGGAAAGAAAAAAATCACGCACTCAAGCCTAGTGTTTTGCGTTTGGCATCATAACTACAGTTTTGGCTCAAAGGCCAGAGCTATACATTCCCTACTCTTATCATAAGAGCCACAGCGGCGCAGTGGTTAGAATCTAGAACTGCAGGCTATTTCTGACGGCTGCTTGTGAAGCTGGTAAAATGAGGACCTAGTTTTTTGCGGGGCAAAATTCTGAGGGTAGTAATAGCTATTGCTATCTTCAATTATTCAGAAAAATCTCTTAAGGAACTTCCATCACGTTTATTCAGGAAGTATAGGTAGCCCTTGACCTATAACTATTCATTTTGTGACTGTTCAAAGTTACAACAGCACTGAAAGTCAGAAATTACTCCGTTTTTTCTTGTTTTTCTGCATTATTTTGACTTTTTTCTGAACCATTCTTTCCTAGTCATTCTATGCTTCTGTAATACTTTTTCTTTCTTTATATATGATCTCTTATTGAAATGTAATAGTTTTCTTAAAAAAAAAAGAAAATATTTTCCCCCAACAGACAAAATAAAAAAGAACCAGTGCACAATCAGCTGGGCATTTTTTCTTCATTATATAATTGCTGTAGCCTTTCACATTAGCATTAATAAACAAGGCTCATTTTGGCCTGGGAACCTCAGAGGGCATTGCTAGTGATCTTCTAACATGACCAAAGTAGTTGTAGTGAATATTTGTGTGTGCGTGGGGGGGGGAGGTTACTATTGGACAGAGGATTAAAGGAACAAATTGGAACTTCAAGCTTGGCAGATGTTTAAAGCATCCACCTCACCTTTTAAAATTCCTCCAGTGAGAGAAAATACTTAAATCTCTTTCAGCTTTGGATGTTCCATTCATGAAGCCCCATAAATGACACCCCCCCTAAAAAAAATTGGCATATGTCCACTCATATTCCAGAGATACATGGATTTTCATCTGTCCTGGGGTCAGAGATTTACTGAAGTCCCTTAGAATTGAATTTTTCTTTACAGTAGTGAACTGCCCTAAAGCAGTCTCAACTTGGTATCTTGCAAGTATCTTACACCACATCTCTCATCCTCTCCCAGACACGGCCAGATTAGAAAAGCTGGAAAACTATTTTTGGAAGAGTGCTTCAAAGGTTTCTACCAACGCTCCTGCCTATTCCTCGAATAGAAATCAGAACATTAAAATGTACTAAGGTTGTGTGAAGAGTTCCAAACAAGCAATTATTCTGGAGTTATATTAACAAGCAATATTGAACAACACTGCTTTCTAATCAAAAAGTCACCAGCCTGAATTTGCCATTAATCCTTCCAGGTGAGTATTATGCACTCACTTAAGATCAGAGCATACAAGGCACTGCACTACATTGTTGCATGACAAAATGGCCATGTCAAATGGAGATTATACTGTATAATTACAATCCAGCACATCTGGAAAGCATCAAATTGGGGAACGTAGCACAATTTTTTTTATTAATGAAAAGGTTGAATCCACATGAAGTCAAGCAGGAAGAACCTATGCACAAAAGATGAGCAGATTTGCTATAATACAAGAAAATGTTGATGTTTTCTCCCCCATTCTGAATCTGATTAATGGATAATGTAGGTCTGTGTTTCTCAACCTTGGAAACTTTGACTTGATTCTCTGGATTTCAATTTCTACAATTCTTAGCAAAGGCCATCCTATCTGGAAGTTAAATTTCTTAACATCTTCAACGCTAAGAAAGATTGCTGTAGATAGACTGTTAAGCAAGAATCCAAGTGGAAGACACAATGCACAGTCCCTAAAAACAGCACTGCAGGCAGACTACCTGGTTAACATATACATTGTGCAAAGCCCTTGTTTTTAGACCAAATCCAAATCTACATAACTCAATCCAGCTGCTCATTAACCTTTTACTGGATACTAATGGTAGAACAAGATTTAGACACAGGAATATTTATATCCTGCCTTTGTCCTTTTCATAAGTAACTCAAGGCAGTGAACATACCCAATACTTTCTTCTCATTTCCCTACAACCATCACCCTGTGAGGTGGATTGGGCTCAGTGTGGGTATGGCCCAAAGTGATTCAGCCAAATGAGTAGTGGCTATTACAGTTAGGTTATTGTAACCATCATTCATCATCAGCCCAATTTATCTTTTAATATATTTTAAATCAAATATCTTTTAAGAGTTTTGCTATGTACAGTGGTACCTCGAGATACGAGTTTAATTCGTTCCGGACCTGGGCTCTTAAGTCGAGCAGCTCTTATCTCGAACGACTTTTCCCCATAGGAATTAATGTAAATAATTTTAATTGGTTTTTAATGAAGAAATGTACATGTACATATAAATGAATAATGAAGTTTCTTTCACTTAACTTGTAAACTTTGTTAAACTTTTAATTTTACATATGTTCAACTTCTCTGCCACCCAATCCTGTAGGACAGAGGTCCCCAACCCTTTTTGCACCAGGGACCGGCTTTAAGCGATCAAGAGAGGAATGGGTGAATGAATGGACGGAGGGTGGGAAGGAAGGAAGGAAAGAGGGAAGGGACAGGAACAGAGGAAGGAAGCAAGGAAACTTATGAAAGGGGAGAGTAAGAGAGGAATGAGTGAAGGGAGGGAGGGAGGGAAGAAGGTGGGAAGGAGAAAGAAAAGAAGAAATAGAGGAAGGGAAGGTAAAAGAGAGAAAGAAAAAGAGCAAGAAAGAAAGAAAGAAGGGGAAGGGACAGGAACAGAGGAAGGAAGCAAGGAAACTTATGAAAGGGGAGAGTAAGAGAGGAATGAGTGAAGGGAGGGAGGGAGGGAAGAAGGTGGGAAGGAGAAAGAAAAAAAGAAATAGAGGAAGGGAAGGTAAAAGAGAGAAAGAAAAAGCAAGAAAGAAAGCAAGAAAGAAAGGGGGAAGGGACAGGAACAGAGGAAGGAAGCAAGGAAACTTATGAAAGGGGAGAGTAAGAGAGGAAGGACTGAAGGAAGGGAGGGAGGGAAGAAGGTAGGAAGGAGAAAGAAAAGAAGAAATAGAGGAAGGGAGGGTAAAAGAGAGAAAGAAAAAGAGCAAGAAAGAAAGCAAGAAAGAAAGAAAGAAAGAAAGAAAGAAAGAAAGGGGGAAGGGACAGGAACAGAGGAAGGAAGCAAGGAAACTTATGAAAGGGGAGAGTAAGAGAGGAATGAGTGAAGGGAGGGAGGGAGGGAGGGAAGAAGGTGGGAAGGAGAAAGAAAAGAAGAAATAGAGGAAGGGAAGGTAAAAGAGAGAAAGAAAAAGCAAGAAAGAAAGAAAGAAAGAAAGAAAGAAAGGGGGAAGGGACAGGAATAGAGGAAGGAAGCAAGGAAACTTATGAAAGGGGAGAGTAAGAGAGGAAGGACTGAAGGAAGGGAGGGAGGGAAGAAGGTAGGAAGGAGAAAGAAAAGAAGAAATAGAGGAAGGGAAGGTAAAAGAGAGAAAGAAAGAAAGCAAGAAAGAGAATGAAAGAGAAATAAAAAGCCTCCCCTTAAAACCTTAAGACGAGACAGTCTTGGGGGGGGGCGGGCGAAACGCCTCTGCAGTCCTGGAATAGGTCACTCGCTTCATACCGGTCTCTCCGTCCCACCCCATCCTGAACTCCGGCGGGTGTAAGAAGCCGGGAGGTAATCGCCCCGTTAGCCAGATGCGTTTGGAGAGGGCAGAGGGCTTCATCTATCAATCTGTCAAATTAAACCCAATCAGAGGTGCCTATTCGAGAATCCTAACTACGCTCTCCCTCCCTCCTATGGAGATTCAAAGCCTTCCCAGACCTTTTTCCATCACGTGCGGCCGGCCACCTTCGCGCAAGCTAACCGAGTTCTGAAAATGCGCCGTAGCCTCGGATTGCAAAACACGCACACGATCGGGGGAGGGGGGGATCCAGATCTCTCCCTCTCTTTCTCCTTCACGATCGATCCCTGGAACTTATGAAAGGGGAGAGTAAGAGAGGAATGAGTGAAGGGAGGGAGGGAGGGTAGAAGGTGGGAAGGAGAAAGAAAAGAAGAAATAGAGGAAGGGAAGGTAAATGAGAGAAAGAAAAAGAGCAAGAAAGAAAGCAAGAAAGAAAGGCAACTTCAAAGAAAGGCTCACTAAGCATCTCTCACTCTCTCTCTCTTTCTATCCCTCTCTTTCTCTCTCTCCCCCCTCTCTCTTTCTCTTTCTCTCCCCCTCCTGGACTCCCGGATCGCTCGCTTCTCCGGAAAAGCATCGCACCTTTTCACTAACCTTCCCTGTGTTTCGGAAGCCTCCGAACGCCGTGCGGTTTCAGCTTTCCAATCCTTCACGTTACTTTGCCGCTAAATCGTGTGGGAGCAATCATGCTTTGGGGGTTTGGCTGGGGGGGAGAAGTAGCACCTTCCTATCTCCCTCCCCCCCAACCAAACCCCCAAAGCATGTTTGCTGCCACACGATTTAGCCAGGACAGGAGCGAAGTAACGTGGACGATTGGTGAGCTTCCAATCCTTCACGTTACTTCGCCGCTAACTCCTCAGGCGCGGAAGTTCGCGTTTGGCGTTTGGCTTCAGAAGCGGCGTGGCTGTTTTAAAACGTCGCTGCTGGCCTGGGGGGCTTTGCAGAACCCCCCCAGGCCGGCAGCGATGTTTTAAAACAGCCCCGCCGCTTCTGAAGCCAAACACGAACTTCCGTGCCTGAGGAGTTAGCTCGCAAACGGCGGGTCTGTTTTAAAAGATCGCTGCTGCTCTGGGGGGGTTTTCCAGCTACCCCCGAGCCCCCAACCCGGGCTCGGGGGTAGCTGGAAACCCCCCCCCCCAGAGCAGCAGCGATCTTTTAATACAGGCGCGCAGCTTCTCCTTGTTAACAGGAGAAGTTCCTGAGGATTGGAGAATGGCCAGTGTTGTGCCTATTCACAAGAAGGGCAGTAGAGAAGAAGCTGGTAACTACAGGCCAGTTAGCTTGACATCAGTTGTAGTTAAAATGATGGAGACTCTACTCAAAAAGAGGATAAATCAGCACCTAAAAAACAATAACTTATTGGACCCAAATCAGCATGGCTTTACTGAAGGCAAATCATGTCAGACTAATCTCATTGATTTCTTTGACTATGTCACAAAGGTGTTGGATGAAGGTGGCGCCGTGGATATTGCCTACCTGGACTTCAGCAAAGCCTTTGATACGGTTCCACATAAAGAGCTGATAGATAAATTAGTGAAGATTGGACTTAATCCCTGGATAGTTCAATGGATTTGCAGCTGGCTGAAGCGTAGACATCAGAGAGTTATTGTTAATGGCGAGTATTCTGAGCAGAGTCAGGTTACAAGCGGTGTGCCACAAGGGTCTGTTCTGCGTCCTATTCTTTTTAATATATTTGTGAGTGACATAGGGGAAGGTTTGGTAGGGAAGGTTTGCCTATTTGCCGATGACTCTAAAGTGTGCAATAGGGTTGATATTCCTGGAGGCGTCTGTAATATGGTAAATGATTTAGCTTTACTAGATAAATGGTCAAAGCAATGGAAACTGCAGTTTAATGTTTCCAAATGTAAAATAATGCACTTGGGGAAAAGGAATCCTCAATCTGAGTATTGTATTGGCAGTTCAGTGTTGGCAAATACTTCAAAAGAAAAGGATTTAGGGGTAGTGATTTCTGACAGTCTCAAAATGGGTGAACAGTGCAGTCAGGCGGTAGGGAAAGCAAGTAGGATGCTTGGCTGCATAGCTAGAGGTATAACAAGCAGGAAGAGGGAGATTATGATCCCACTATATAGAATGCTGGTGAGACCACATTTGGAATACTGTGTTCAGTTCTGGAGACCTCATCTACAAAAAGATATTGACAAAATTGAACGGGTCCAAAGACGGGCTACAAGAATGGTGAAAGGTCTTAAGCATAAAACGTATCAGGAAAGACTTAATGAACTCAATCTGTATAGTCTGGAGGACAGAAGGAAAAGGGGGGACATGATCGAAACATTTAAATATATTAAAGGGTTAAATAAGGTCCAGGAGGGAAGTGTTTTTAATAGGAAAGTGAACACAAGAACAAGGGGACACAATCTGAAGTTAGTTGGGGGAAAGATCAAAAGCAACATGAGAAAATATTATTTTACTGAAAGAGTAGTAGATCCTTGGAACAAACTTCCAGCAGACGTGGTAGATAAATCCACAGTAACTGAATTTAAACATGCCTGGGATAAACATATATCCATCCTAAGATAAAATACAGAAAATAGTATAAGGGCAGACTAGATGGACCATGAGGTCTTTTTCTGCCGTCAGACTTCTATGTTTCTATGTTTCTATGTTTCTCCGCTGACTCCTAAAGCGGGGAAGTTCGCCAGGAGTCAGCAGAGAAGCTGCGTGTCTGTTTTAAAAGATCGCTGTTGCTCTGGGGGGGTTTTCCAGCTACCCCCGAGCCCCCAACCCGGGCTCGGGGGTAGCTGGAAACCCCCCCCAGAGCAGCAGCGATCTTTTAATACAGGCGCGCAGCTTCTCCACTGACTCCTAAAGCGGGGAAGTTCGCCAGGAGTCAGCGGAGAAGCTGCGCGTCTTTTTTAAAAGATCGCTGCTGCTCTGGGGGGGGTTTCCAGCTACCCCCAAGCCCGGGTAGGGGGCTGGAAAGCCCCCCCAGACCGGCTGCGATCCTTTAAAACAGGCGCGCAGCGCGCAGCACCCCTCTCACAGCCCTGTCAGTTCCGAGCTGCGAGAGGGGCGCGGCGCGCTTTCCCGAAAGTGACGGAGAAAGCCCTCGCAGCGAATGCGCTCCCAGCCAGGGAGAGCGTTCAGATCCCCCCACCCCCAGCAGAGAGCGTTCAGATCCCCCCACCCCCAGCAGAAGCCAAGGACCCGCAGAGTGGGGCGGCAGGGGAGGCGACCGCCTCTCCACTCACCGAGTGCCGGGATACGAGCTGAGAAGAGCAGGGCTGGTTTGCTTTCCTTTCTTCCCGCGCTGATGCAGAGCAAAGCGTCACGCCCCCCTGACGCTTTTGGCGGCAAAAGAGCCCAGCGTCGCTTCGGAAGCCGCCGAAAGCGTCAGGGGGGCGTGACGCTTTGCTCTGCATCAGCGCGGGAAGGAAGGAAAGCAAAACAGCCCGGCTCTTCTCAGCTCGTATCCCGGATTTGAGCTCGGGAGACGAACAAAAATGTCTCTCCCCTCCCAGCTCTTATCTCGAGTAGCTCGTAAGTAGAGCTGCTCGTATGTTGAGGTTCCACTGTACAGTATATTAAATGTCAGCTTCTTCAATAACACCTCTGTGAACCTGCAAATGACTCTATAGCAGTGATGGCGAATCTATGGCACGGGTGCTGTAGGTGGCATGCAGAACAGTATCTGCTGGCACGCGAGCCTTTTCCCCAGCTCAGCTTCAATGTGTATGTGTGTGCCGGCCAGATGATTTTTGGCTAGCACAGAGGCTCTGGGAGGGCATTTCTGGCTTCTGGAAAGCCTGCAGGGGGATGAGGGGGGGCATTTTTTACCCTCCCCTGGCTCCAGAGAAGCCTTTAGAGCCTGGGGAAGGTGAAACATGAGCCTACTGGGCCCACCAGAAGTTGAGAAACAGGCCATTTCCAGCCTCCAGGGGGTGGGGGAAGGCGTTTCGCCCTCCCCAGGCATTGAGTTATGGTTGTGGGCACTCGCAGATGCACGATAACGCGCACACATGCTCTATTGGCACATGAGGGAAACAAGGTTCGCCATCAGTGCTTTATAGAAAACAGTCTGCCTCCATTCCATGGCTGAATCAATGTCCCCGAGTTCAGCTGCTTGGGCTATTTGCTAAAGAGACCATTCAGCAACTTACATGGTCCAACAAGGATGCTGTTTCTCGCCCAAGGTCTGACTATTCACCCTTTCCTTTTATTTCCCAAACATAGCACAGAATGACTGAGTTTCTTACCAAGTAAAAGAGCTGTTCAAGCTGGAGCAATGCCTGCTCTGCACCCAGTTTGATCTTTATGCGAGAATGCTGGTAGGCTCGACTACAGAGCTTCATCGACAAGGAACTCAGGCGCCTGTAGTAACTTGGCTCTACTTCCTGATTTTCAGGAGAGGCTACTCCAGAGCGGTCCGAAAATGCAATGGCAACTAAACAAACAACAATTAGATCAAAAGAGATCCCCATTCACAATCCCTGAGCTAATATTATCAGTCCGTTCATTTCACAAATAACATTCCTCACAACTAGGTTTCCGAGAAATTTTAGCTAGTAGTCACTTTATTCCTCAAATAAATCCCCCTTGATTAAGCTTTGGGGAAATCTGAGCTATACTTCGAATAACTAAAAAAAAAAAGATTTCAATTCCTCTCCCTCATTGTTAATAATATTTAATTGAGGAAGTGAGGGGATTATTTTACCACATATACTACAATTTGGTGAGGAACCACAAAAAGAGATCAGCGTTGGCCCAGACTCCTTTTCACTGCCCTCCCTTCCCCAGCACTACACTATTATTACATTTTAGTGTAGTGAACCTAACCTTTATGCCGTGTAAAAATAAGATCCATAGGCTTTGTGAAACTGTTCAGTTAGATTTTGTGAAAGAGGGCAAGATGGTAAAATACAACCCTTTTGGTGGAGATGGGTAGGTATATACATTTGATCAATAAATAAAATAATATGTACCAGGCTCCCCATCAATCATCTGCCACACTTTAGGACAGTGTTTCTCAACCTCAGAACTTTTAAGATGTGTGGTCTCTAACTCCCAGAATTCTGTGGGATGCTAGCTAGGGAATTCTGGGAAATGGAGTCCACAATCGTAAAAATTGCTGAGATTAAGAAACACTGCTTTAGAATGTTTTTCGTAAAGTCAGAGCATTCATTTCATAAGCCTGATAAGCCTGTACTTTTGTTTGCTAAAATGTGACCCAATTTTTTTTTTTAAGTAAAGCATTTCATTTTTGGTGACCTTACACCAAAATTGAATGGCCAATGAGTAATAATGATAGTGATGACTTGTTATGGCTTTGAAATTTTTAGATTGGTTGAATCTGCAATGCCCAATAGGCTACCAATTTCTCCTGCCAAAGAATACCAGCACAAAGAAATCAGCCAGTCCTGATCTACGTGGAAAGTATGGTTTTATTTTGGCTTTGAGGAATTGTTCTCTCTCTCTATCTCTTTATCTTCCCCTCCTTACATAGCAATTAGTTTTAATGTATTGCTTTAAGGGGGTAGAAAGGCCCATGCCTTTCATTTAGGTTAGGTGACAATAAGTTTTCAATAGTCTCCACAACAGAGGAGAAATAACAGATACCCTTTTCAGTTAAGTCTTCAACCTAACCTTTGCATATGTCTTAAAATCAGCTGTAGCAAGGAAGATCAGCTGGAAAGAGGATCGACAGAGGGATTTGAAAGAAAATTTATAAGATGATAAGCCTGTACTTTGATTTGCTAAAATGTGACCCATTTTTTAAAAAAGTAAAATTGGTTCTATTCAGGAGTTTATGCATTGGATGCCTGGATTTGATTCTTAGAATACTTTATTCTCTAATAAAGTACATTTAGCCACGCCTCTACTTGTCCTAGTTCATTTCTATGCAACTGACTGAGGGCACCCGCCTTCTCTTACATATATGGTCTCCTCCCCTGTCTATTCCTGTGATGGAGAACCTATGGAGCGCATGCCACAGGTGGCACATGGAGCCATAGCTGAGGGCACATGAGGCCCTCCATGAACAGACAAACTGGAAGTTCGTTTATCTGAACTTCTAGTTTGTCCATTGGGCCGTTTTTTGCATTCCAGAAGCTTTAGGAAACCTAAGGTTGAAGAACAGCCCATTAGGAGCATGCATGGCATGTATTTGGTGTGCATGGGATGGTGTTTGTGGGACAAAATTAGAAAAAGGTTTGCCATCACTGATCTATTTCGTGTCAATGCTGCACACTGCATGTCCTTTGGCACAAAGATCTACCTGTTGCTGGAAATGCAATTTACAACAGTTCATTTAGTGACAGTTCAAAGTTGCAATGGCACTGGAAAAAAGGGACATATGACCATTTTCAAACCTACGACCACTGCAGCCTAAACAAGCAAAATCAATGGAGAAGCCAGATTCACTTAGCAACGTGGTGGCTAATCTAACAACTGCAATGATGAACTTACAGCAGCGGCAAGAAAAGTCATAAAATAGGGCAAAACTCACTTAGCAACAGAAAGTTCGGGCTCAATTGTAGTTGTAAGTCAAGGGCTATCTGTGTAAGCAGCTTTTATCTTAGATAAGATCATTCAGTTCCTCTATATAGGCTAAATAAAATCACACACAATGGGCTTAGGTTACGTCATGGATGATCGAATATGGTTTGTTGAATAAGCCACAATTACTGGCTCATCATATCAGTTGGGTCTTTCAGATTTCGCATCACTCACTGACAAGCAAGAGCTCTCTAGGCAAGAGATTTTCCCTATCAAAATTAACAGCGCTCAATTTTAAGAAAAATTACCTACAAAATATTAGATTCCATGGTTTTTAAAAATAACTAATCTAATCTGTTTAGCATACCTAAGTCCTTGGAGAAGGGCGGCATACAAATCTAATAAATAATAATAATAATAATACCTCCCCATGCTTACTTCTGACATATTTTCAATATTGTATATCTTTACTAGGCCAGCATATGCATTCTTGGTCTACTTTTCCTAGCTAATGCCTTTCAGATGTTTTAAACTTTACTCAAATGAAGAAGTTTTAAAAACTGAATGAATGAAAGAAGAAATGCTGTTAGTTGGTTAACATAGAAACATAGAAGACTGACGGCAGAAAAAGACCTCATGGTCCATCTAGTCTGCCCTTATACTATTTCCTGTATTTCATCTTACAATGGATATACGTTTATCCCAGGCATGTTTAAATTCAGTTACTGTGGATTTACCAACCACGTCTGCTGGAAGTTTGTTCCAAGGATCTACTACTCTTTCAGTGAAATAATATTTTCTGACGTTGCTTTTGATCTTTCCCCCAACTAACTTCAGATTGTGTCCCCTTGTTCTTGTGTTCACTTTCCTATTAAAAACACTTCCCTCCTGAACCTTATTTAACCCTTTAACATATTTAAATGTTTCGATCATGTCCCCACTTTTCCTTCTGTCCTCCAGACTATACAGATTGAGTTCATTAAGGCTTTCCTGATACGTTTTATGCTTAAGACCTTCCACCATTCTTGTAGCCCGTCTTTGGACCCGTTCAATTTTGTCAATATCTTTTTGTAGGTGAGGTCTCCAGAACTGAACACAGTATTCCAAATGTGGTCTCACTAGCGCTCTATATAAGGGGATCACAATATCCCTCTTTCTGCTTGTTATACCTCTAGCTATGCAGCCAAGCATCCTACTTGCTTTTCCTACTGCCCGACCACACTGCTCACCCATTTTGAGACTGTCAGAAATCACTACCCCTAAATCCTTCTCTTCTGAAGTTTTTGCTAACACAGAACTGCCAATGCAATACTCAGATTGAGGATTCCTTTTCCCCAAGTGCATTATTTTACATTTGGAAACATTAAACTGCAGTTTCCATTGCTTTGACCATTTATCTAGTAAAGCTAAATCATTTACCATATTACAGACCCCTCCAGGAATATCAGCCCTATTGCACACTTTAGAATCATCGGCAAATAGGCAACTATCTCAGCTATTGTATACATTTACTTTTGGATTAAAAAATTAACTGTTTTACGGTTTTAGAATTATATGCCATCCAGGGTCACTTGGCAGAGATAGATAGCTGTAGAAATAAAAGAAGTTAATAAATTTAGAGGTCAAACTTATTAAAATGTGGATAATCAAGAGAGGGAACCGCATAGTCTTACAAAATTCCTCATCCGTGATTGGCAGAAAGTGCTCTAATAAGTCATCCGATTTGAAGATAATCTTGTCAACACTACTCGCCATCATCTGTGCCATGTCGATATCCATAATGGTGTCCACAGCACTCCTCGCTGAACACAACGTTAATTCCATGCTCTCCGCGGCAGCTTCAATGCTTATATCTAGCATGGTATCCATAATGTCCTTTACTTCAGTTAATTTGGTATAAATAGATTCAATGGCATTTGTCATGATCTGGCAGTGAAAATCCAAAAACAGAAGAATGAAGAAAATCGACAGAATTAAGCACCAGCGCATATATACTGTATCTTCCTCTCTAAATTTGGGTTACTGTGTTCCCCCAAAGTAAGACCCTGTCTTATGTTGTTTTGAACCCTGAAATAAGCATTTGGTCTTATTGCCAATCACTCAAAATCCCGATTATCAGGGGATGTCTTATTTTGGGGAAAACAGGGTATGTGTCGTTTTTGCATCCAATTTGAATTTTATTTGTTCAGTTTGCTTTTAGTGCAGCAATTACCTTTAAAAAACAACAATAACAAATATACAGATAGTCCTCAACTTACAACCACAATTGAGCCCAAATTTCCATTAGCTAAGCAAGGCAGTTAAGCGAGATTTGTCCCATTTTAAATCTTTTGCCATAAAAGTTAAGCAAATTATGTAGTTGTTAAGTGAAACTGACAATGACATTGTTAGATGTCAGCTGGTAAGATTAGAAATTGTGATCACACAAGACACAGTGCAACTGTCATCTATACATGCCAATTGCCAAGCACCCAAATTTTGATCATGCAACCATGGGGATGTTATAATGGTCATTAATTGTGAAAACCTCTTAAGCTACTTTTTTCAGTGCCATTATTAACTTGGAATGGGCACTAAATGAATGGTTGTTAAGTAGAGGACTATCTGTGCACAAACCAAATTGATTAGCATGTTCTAAGATTACTGAGAAATGGGTCAGGGTAAGAAATGAAACAAACATTCCCAAGAAAAAACTTTTATTTATGAAAATATCCGCAAAGCCAGTGAAATGCTTTATAAATCTGGAACTCAATTACCCTGCTAATAGGAGTAATGATGCTGCTGAACCTAGGGAGCGCATGTCAAATATGGCATGTTTTGGGTAACACACCAGTGTTTACCAACACCTAACAACTATTCTCAAAAGCACATGCTGTTCTCATGCAATTATGTGACATCTTGGGAGCTGCATGAGAATGGGGGTATGTGTGCGTTGCCATGCAGCCTCTGGAGGTTGTGCGAGGGGGCCACGCTTTTGCACAACCTCTGGAGGCTCTAAAAATCAGGCAAGTATCAGATAGTTTTCAGAAGCCACAGAACCTACACAAAAAAAGAATGTGAGGCCTCGTGTGACCTGGAGCTGCCTCAGAGACCTGTCAACAGAAAAAACACCACCTGAAGGTAAATGACATGGCAGATTCTGAGGAATCGCACAATTGTTTGATACTTTTCAAAATATGTAAAAAATTCTTTCTCATGTGTTTTTTGTGTGACACACACACGTAAGAGTCCCCCTCTGATGGAGATAGGCAATTCAGAAATGTGAATAAATAAAATAAAAACGTTAACTGTTTTCCAAAATGTTGACATGCCAAGCCCAAACGTTTTACCCTCACATAGACCCTACTAAACATAAGGGGCTGTTTTACATTTTTTATAAAAAAGGCAAAAAAGCATTTTAAAATGTTTGCTGGAGGAATCCTACTAGTCCAAAAATTTGGAAGGTGAAATATTTAAAGGAGAAAATAAAATGTCTTTTTTTTCCACCCACAGGAAGAAAAGGCTGGTTGGCATTTCAGCATGACCTGGTTGGTTCAGCACCTGCTGATAACAGCTATGTCTGAAATCCATTCTCATGAAGTTGATCACTTATCTGTTGTACTGACTACGGTAGAGAGAGAAAGAGAATTTGTGGTCTTCTAAGTCTTGCTGAATTACAGTGCCCTGCATCCTTCACATTCCCTGTCCTAAGGACGTTGGGAGTTTGAAATTCAATGAAATGTAAAATGTCACATGTTGGTTACATGAATCTACACAGATAGATATGATATTTATATTTATGATATTTATATTTATTTACTTACATATTTACTTACTTATTCCAAAACGGAGTCAGAGCTGCTAACACGTAAGATAAATACAACAATAGTAAAATAGGGAAATAGAACAATCAGATTAAAATCAATAATATAATAAAACAGTATCCTAAAAGAACCATGCATACACTGCAGTCAATCTAATATTATGGAAGGTCAAGTGATTACCTGGTCCACCGTCTGTTGCATAATAGGATATTTGTGTTGTAGCCTGTAAAGATTCCTACAGGCAAACATATTTGCAAAAGAAACTGTAAACAGTTATGTTCAACAACTGGATTCTAGTTGCATTTGGTTTTTATGCTACTTAGAATTTACAAAAGGCCTATATTGTTTTATGCTGCAGTGTAATGATAAAGGAAAGCAATCACATAAAGGTGGGATTGCAATGCTATGCACTCATTTAGGTAAAGGGTGGGTTCTAACTTACCTCGTTGCCATTCGCTTCCTCCTGCGCCATGTGGGCGTGTGCGCGCAAAGCGCAGGGGCCCAAAATTTGCAAAATATATTTTTTTTAAAGCCAAAAACAAGATGGCGGCTCATGCGCAGTGCCGGAAACTTGGCTTCTGCGGAAAGCAATAGACATCACAATCTCTGGAACGTTTTAATTTTTTTTTATTGTACTAAGCTACAGTAATTCATCTGTTTTGTCCATGGTCTTGTAATAGGTCTGTATTGTTCTTCACACCCACCCACCCCGGAACTTTAATCCCAGAGAGTAGAAAGTAGGGAACTCAGTCTCGGAAAAGTTCTGGTTTCTCTTGGATTTTGAGATACCGTAAATTGCAAGATACACACGAAAGGGGAGAATTTTGTTAATCAGTAATAGAAGATTCTCTCCCCTCTCCCGCCCACTCTCAATTAATAAAGATCAGAAACTATATTGCAAACAAGGACCAGGCACTATTCAAAGATGTCTCCGTGGTCATGTGGCCGGCATGACTAAACACCAGAGGCACACCGTTACCTTCCCACGAAAAGTGGTTCCACGTTCAGCTTCGGGAGACAGCTGGGAAGCCGTGCGGCTGTTTTAAAAGGTGACAGCCGGGCTGGGGGGCTTCCCAGCAACCTCCCGAACCGAACCCGGGGTTCAGAAAATTTTTGCCTCTTCTTACGAACTTTGTTCGAGTTACGAACCGGCATTCGGGAGGCTTCTGGGAATCCCTGCCGCCCGGCTATCACCTTTTAAAACAGCCGCGCGGCTTCCCAGCAGTCTCCCAACGCCGGTTCGTAACTCGAAAAAAGTTCGTAAGAAGAGGCAAAATTTTTCTGAACCCCGGGTTCGGTTCGGGATGTTGCTGGGAAGCCCCCAGCCCGGCTGTCACCTTTTAAAACAGCCGCGCGGCTTCCCAGCTGTCTCTTGAAGCCGAACGCGGAAGTTCGGCTTTGGCGTTCGGCTTCAGGAGACAGCTGGGAAGCCGCGTGGCTGTTTTAAAAGATGACAGCCGGCCTGGGGGGCTTCCCAGCACCCCCCCGAACGCCGAACCCGGGTTCGGGGGGGAGCTGGGAAGCCCCCCAGGCCAGCTGTCACCTTTTAAAACAGCCGCGCGGCTTCCCAGCAGTCGCCGAAAGCCGGTTTTTTGTGTGTGTGTGTGTGGGGGGGGTTCGTTGCACGGATTAATTGACTTTACATTGT
>NW_027248605.1:65000-67500 GCF_031021105.1 Erythrolamprus reginae | reverse complement strand
AGGGGAACTCGACCTGGGAAGCGCCTGCAGCGCGCAAACCGTTGGCGGACCCCCGGACCTGCAGCCGGTCCCAGCGGGGCGCCGCCCGGGCGGAACTGGATCCCAGCGAGGGGAGCCCGGTCCCGGGCCTCGGCCGAAACCTGGCCGGCGGCCCGGATCCCCGGGCAGCTCCGCGGACGGTGTTCACACCGGTCTACCGGGCCTCTCGGGGCCCCGGGCGCCGGCGCGGGAAGCCAACGTCTCGTTAGGGGAACTCGGCCTGGGAAGCGCCGCGCCTCGGTGACGGACCTCGCCCGTCGCGGCGCCGCCCGCGACCGGTAGCGGCACCGGTGTACCCAGTCGCGCGCCCCCAGCGCGCAAACCGTTGGCGGACCCCCGGACCTGCAGCCGGTCCAAGCGGGGCGCCGGCCGGGCGGAACGGGATCCCAGCGAGGGGGGAGCCCGGTCCCGGGCCTCGGCCGAAACCTGGCCGGCGGCCCCGGGTCCCCGGGAAGCTCCGCGGACGGTGCTCACACCGGTCTACCGGGCCTCTCCGACCCCGTGCGCCGGCGCGCCAAGCAAGCGTCTCGTTCGGGGACCTCGGCCGCGACGCGGCGTCTGGATCAACGGCCTCGGTTTGGCAGCTCGGGGCCGTCCGCGAACGGTAGGCGTACCGGTCTACCGGGCCTATCCCAGTCGTGCCCCTTGAGCGGGGATACCGTTCGCCGACCTCGGACCTCCACTCGGTCCCAGCGGGCCCCCGGGAAACTCCTCGGACGGTATTCGGACCGGTCTACCGGGCCTCTCCGACCCCGGCCGCCGGCGCGGGAAGGCGGCCTCTCGTTCGGGGACCCCGCACGGGCGCGCGGAACGGGAACGCGGCCTGGGCGGCGCCGGCGGACCCTGCCCGTCGACTCTGTGACGGCGCGGGGCCCCGGGGCCGTGCGCGGACGGTAGTCGTTCCGGTCTACCGGGCCTCTCCGACCCGGCGGCCGGCGCGGGAAGACGGCGTCTCGTTCGTACCCGTCGCGGGGAGCACGTGCCGCGTTGTGGGACCGTCCGCGAACCGGTCTACCCGGCCGATCCCAGCGCGGGCCGCGGGTGCCGTCGTTGCGCGGTAGTGGCCCCGGTCTACCGGCCTGAGCCGAGCGCTGACGGAAGCCTGGCCTGTACAGCTCCCGCCCCCCCCAGCCCCCTGTCCGCCTGTCTGTCTCTGTCTCTCTCTCTCTGTGGCTTGGAGTGTAAGGTGTTGAGGTTTGGTGACGGATTCCATTTCGTCTCCATCCATCCTTGCCATTGCTGAGACATGAATTCTCCACCACGATCTCCCAATGGGGATCGATTGAAGACGTGTGCAGCAAAGTCTTCGAAGATCTGAAAGGCCAGAGGATTTTTGTTTCGTTACATACGCAAAACCGTATCTAGGATAATTATCAAGCATAGTTAAGAAATACTTGAAAATTACCTTTAGTAGGTCGAAATGGACCGACAATGTCGGTATGAGCCCCCCCTCCCCCCCGAAAAAATAATAATAATAATAATCCGTGCACACAAACGTGTGGCACGTTTGCCAATAGGGGCTGCTTTGGATACCAACGGAACAATCCAAGTAAATTTCGCAACTACTACTATCAACCATTGACAAATTCAGGCATCTTGGATAAAACTGCAAAGGATGCATGGCCCAAACGACGATGCCAACGGTGAACACATCTGGAATGAAAAGATTAGTAGTTAGTCAGTACAGGTTTAACGTTTGCAACGTTATGCGGAACCTCAGGTTGGTTCTTTGATCAACCTTTTGAACTTCATCGGCTCTAGGAGCCTTCGTTTCTGCAGTAGCAACAGGTTTGGCTCTCTCTCTCTCTCTCTCTCTCTCTCTCTCTCTCTCTCTCTCTCTCTCTCTCTCTCTCTGCACCTTGGAACTTTTATACTTGCTTCAATTTTCATCTGGGGTTTTGCCTTTAAGTAGTAAACACCTCTAATTGGAAAAGCACGAGCAACAACTGTCTCGTTCTTGATAACGTGGAGTTCTTTTTCTAAGAGCATAAGTCTTCGTTTAGATGATACATACTGAGTAAGTTACTTGCAGCTTCCGGAATGTATAGAACACGTGGAATCGTTTGGTCTAATTCTTTTACGTAAGCAGTTTCCCTTCTCCTTCAACTTTGCATAGGTGATTTGACCCTGAATGTAGTTCTTTTATGTCAGTCTTACGTAGTTCTGTGAAAAGTTCTCTTTGGCAAGTAACGTGAAAAGCGGCTCCGCTATCTAAAGTCCATAAACGTCGGATGTCATGCTCTGGATCTGACTGTGGAACGTTGTTCGGGACCAAAGAACCGACGGAAGGACGTGGTTCACTTCTGGAACCTCGTTGAGATGATCTGTCGGAGTTGCTGGAGCTTCTGCGCCTGCCGCAGATTGAGAGCGTTGCGAATCAGGATATTGAGTGCGTTGGAAGTCTGTTCTCCTGGGCTGGTTGTAACCTGGATATAAGGTTCGGGAGGGAAGCGTTTCTGAT
>NW_027248605.1:37500-40000 GCF_031021105.1 Erythrolamprus reginae | reverse complement strand
GTCCAAGCGGGGCGCCGGCCGGGCGGAACGGGATCCCAGCGAGGGGGGAGCCCGGTCCCGGGCCTCGGCCGAAACCTGGCCGGCGGCCCCGGGTCCCCGGGAAGCTCCGCGGACGGTGCTCACACCGGTCTACCGGGCCTCTCCGACCCCGTGCGCCGGCGCGCCAAGCAAGCGTCTCGTTCGGGGACCTCGGCCGCGACGCGGCGTCTGGATCAACGGCCTCGGTTTGGCAGCTCGGGGCCGTCCGCGAACGGTAGGCGTACCGGTCTACCGGGCCTATCCCAGTCGTGCCCCTTGAGCGGGGATACCGTTCGCCGACCTCGGACCTCCACTCGGTCCCAGCGGGCCCCCGGGAAACTCCTCGGACGGTATTCGGACCGGTCTACCGGGCCTCTCCGACCCCGGCCGCCGGCGCGGGAAGGCGGCCTCTCGTTCGGGGACCCCGCACGGGCGCGCGGAACGGGAACGCGGCCTGGGCGGCGCCGGCGGACCCTGCCCGTCGACTCTGTGACGGCGCGGGGCCCCGGGGCCGTGCGCGGACGGTAGTCGTTCCGGTCTACCGGGCCTCTCCGACCCGGCGGCCGGCGCGGGAAGACGGCGTCTCGTTCGTACCCGTCGCGGGGAGCACGTGCCGCGTTGTGGGACCGTCCGCGAACCGGTCTACCCGGCCGATCCCAGCGCGGGCCGCGGGTGCCGTCGTTGCGCGGTAGTGGCCCCGGTCTACCGGCCTGAGCCGAGCGCTGACGGAAGCCTGGCCTGTACAGCTCCCGCCCCCCCCAGCCCCCTGTCCGCCTGTCTGTCTCTGTCTCTCTCTCTCTGTGGCTTGGAGTGTAAGGTGTTGAGGTTTGGTGACGGATTCCATTTCGTCTCCATCCATCCTTGCCATTGCTGAGACATGAATTCTCCACCACGATCTCCCAATGGGGATCGATTGAAGACGTGTGCAGCAAAGTCTTCGAAGATCTGAAAGGCCAGAGGATTTTTGTTTCGTTACATACGCAAAACCGTATCTAGGATAATTATCAAGCATAGTTAAGAAATACTTGAAAATTACCTTTAGTAGGTCGAAATGGACCGACAATGTCGGTATGAGCCCCCCCTCCCCCCCGAAAAAATAATAATAATAATAATCCGTGCACACAAACGTGTGGCACGTTTGCCAATAGGGGCTGCTTTGGATACCAACGGAACAATCCAAGTAAATTTCGCAACTACTACTATCAACCATTGACAAATTCAGGCATCTTGGATAAAACTGCAAAGGATGCATGGCCCAAACGACGATGCCAACGGTGAACACATCTGGAATGAAAAGATTAGTAGTTAGTCAGTACAGGTTTAACGTTTGCAACGTTATGCGGAACCTCAGGTTGGTTCTTTGATCAACCTTTTGAACTTCATCGGCTCTAGGAGCCTTCGTTTCTGCAGTAGCAACAGGTTTGGCTCTCTCTCTCTCTCTCTCTCTCTCTCTCTCTCTCTCTCTCTCTCTCTCTCTCTCTCTCTGCACCTTGGAACTTTTATACTTGCTTCAATTTTCATCTGGGGTTTTGCCTTTAAGTAGTAAACACCTCTAATTGGAAAAGCACGAGCAACAACTGTCTCGTTCTTGATAACGTGGAGTTCTTTTTCTAAGAGCATAAGTCTTCGTTTAGATGATACATACTGAGTAAGTTACTTGCAGCTTCCGGAATGTATAGAACACGTGGAATCGTTTGGTCTAATTCTTTTACGTAAGCAGTTTCCCTTCTCCTTCAACTTTGCATAGGTGATTTGACCCTGAATGTAGTTCTTTTATGTCAGTCTTACGTAGTTCTGTGAAAAGTTCTCTTTGGCAAGTAACGTGAAAAGCGGCTCCGCTATCTAAAGTCCATAAACGTCGGATGTCATGCTCTGGATCTGACTGTGGAACGTTGTTCGGGACCAAAGAACCGACGGAAGGACGTGGTTCACTTCTGGAACCTCGTTGAGATGATCTGTCGGAGTTGCTGGAGCTTCTGCGCCTGCCGCAGATTGAGAGCGTTGCGAATCAGGATATTGAGTGCGTTGGAAGTCTGTTCTCCTGGGCTGGTTGTAACCTGGATATAAGGTTCGGGAGGGAAGCGTTTCTGATAGGAAAGTGAACACAAGGACAAGGGGCCGCAATGTGAAGTTAGTTGAAGTTGGATAATTTCCCATTTTGTTTCGAGTTTCTTTTACGTCGGCGATGCTACAGTATCGCGAATGTGGCCGGTTGGATACCGGATGGAAAATGTTTCCTCTCTACATTATAGCCGGTGGGGGGAAATATCCATCCTTGGCCACTAAAAAAAAAATGGCTCGAAATACTAGCGGGTCGGGAAGGGGGAAAAAAGGGTCCTGACACAGCGGCTCGTCTCCTAGGTGACTGAACCGGTGAAGAAACCAGCCCTCCCTTTCCCATATCGGTCCCGGCGGTTGCACCGGCAGGCGTGGGTTTGCGTCGATGAACTTTAACTTACGCTGGCATGGCCAGCCACGAATC
>NW_027248605.1:25000-27500 GCF_031021105.1 Erythrolamprus reginae | reverse complement strand
TCGAAGGTCGTTTCGGCCCGGCAGGCCGCCGAGCCGACGGAACTCGCGGCTCCCCGCGCCGGCCCGAGCCGACGGATCCGAGCCGTCGACAGCTTCCGGGTATACCGGCCGCCCACGGCGGTCCTCCGAGCCCAGCGGCCGCGGCCGAGGAATGCGAGCGGTGCCAGCGGGGGGGGGGAGGGGGGGCGTCGGAGGGGATCCGGGCGCGGGCCTGGGTGCCGGACCTCGGGCGTCGGCGCGGGGACGGCTGGGGGCCCAGGGGCCCTTCGCGAACTTTAGTCGGACCGGTCCACTCGGCCTCTCGGACCCCGGGCGCCGGCGCGGGAAGCCACCGTCTCGTTCGGGGAACGCGACCTGGGAAGCCCCGCGCCTCGCCGACAGACCGGCGCGGGGCCCCGGGGCCGCCCGCGACCGGTAGCGGCACCGGTGTACCCAATCGCGCGCCGGCAGCGCGCAAACCGTTGGCGGACCCCCGGACCTCCAGCCGGTCCCATCGGGGCGCCGGCCGGGCGGAACTGGATCCCAACGAGGTGAGCCCGATCCCGGGCCTCGGCCGAAACCTGGGCGGCGGCCCGGACCCCCGGGCAGCTCCGCGGACGGTGCTCACACCGGTCTACCGGGCCTCTCGGCGCCCCGAGCGCCGGCGCGGGAAGCCACCGTCTCGTTAGGGGAACTCGACCTGGGAAGCGCCTGCAGCGCGCAAACCGTTGGCGGACCCCCGGACCTGCAGCCGGTCCCAGCGGGGCGCCGCCCGGGCGGAACTGGATCCCAGCGAGGGGAGCCCGGTCCCGGGCCTCGGCCGAAACCTGGCCGGCGGCCCGGATCCCCGGGCAGCTCCGCGGACGGTGTTCACACCGGTCTACCGGGCCTCTCGGGGCCCCGGGCGCCGGCGCGGGAAGCCAACGTCTCGTTAGGGGAACTCGGCCTGGGAAGCGCCGCGCCTCGGTGACGGACCTCGCCCGTCGCGGCGCCGCCCGCGACCGGTAGCGGCACCGGTGTACCCAGTCGCGCGCCCCCAGCGCGCAAACCGTTGGCGGACCCCCGGACCTGCAGCCGGTCCAAGCGGGGCGCCGGCCGGGCGGAACGGGATCCCAGCGAGGGGGGAGCCCGGTCCCGGGCCTCGGCCGAAACCTGGCCGGCGGCCCCGGGTCCCCGGGAAGCTCCGCGGACGGTGCTCACACCGGTCTACCGGGCCTCTCCGACCCCGTGCGCCGGCGCGCCAAGCAAGCGTCTCGTTCGGGGACCTCGGCCGCGACGCGGCGTCTGGATCAACGGCCTCGGTTTGGCAGCTCGGGGCCGTCCGCGAACGGTAGGCGTACCGGTCTACCGGGCCTATCCCAGTCGTGCCCCTTGAGCGGGGATACCGTTCGCCGACCTCGGACCTCCACTCGGTCCCAGCGGGCCCCCGGGAAACTCCTCGGACGGTATTCGGACCGGTCTACCGGGCCTCTCCGACCCCGGCCGCCGGCGCGGGAAGGCGGCCTCTCGTTCGGGGACCCCGCACGGGCGCGCGGAACGGGAACGCGGCCTGGGCGGCGCCGGCGGACCCTGCCCGTCGACTCTGTGACGGCGCGGGGCCCCGGGGCCGTGCGCGGACGGTAGTCGTTCCGGTCTACCGGGCCTCTCCGACCCGGCGGCCGGCGCGGGAAGACGGCGTCTCGTTCGTACCCGTCGCGGGGAGCACGTGCCGCGTTGTGGGACCGTCCGCGAACCGGTCTACCCGGCCGATCCCAGCGCGGGCCGCGGGTGCCGTCGTTGCGCGGTAGTGGCCCCGGTCTACCGGCCTGAGCCGAGCGCTGACGGAAGCCTGGCCTGTACAGCTCCCGCCCCCCCCAGCCCCCTGTCCGCCTGTCTGTCTCTGTCTCTCTCTCTCTGTGGCTTGGAGTGTAAGGTGTTGAGGTTTGGTGACGGATTCCATTTCGTCTCCATCCATCCTTGCCATTGCTGAGACATGAATTCTCCACCACGATCTCCCAATGGGGATCGATTGAAGACGTGTGCAGCAAAGTCTTCGAAGATCTGAAAGGCCAGAGGATTTTTGTTTCGTTACATACGCAAAACCGTATCTAGGATAATTATCAAGCATAGTTAAGAAATACTTGAAAATTACCTTTAGTAGGTCGAAATGGACCGACAATGTCGGTATGAGCCCCCCCTCCCCCCCGAAAAAATAATAATAATAATAATCCGTGCACACAAACGTGTGGCACGTTTGCCAATAGGGGCTGCTTTGGATACCAACGGAACAATCCAAGTAAATTTCGCAACTACTACTATCAACCATTGACAAATTCAGGCATCTTGGATAAAACTGCAAAGGATGCATGGCCCAAACGACGATGCCAACGGTGAACACATCTGGAATGAAAAGATTAGTAGTTAGTCAGTACAGGTTTAACGTTTGCAACGTTATGCGGAACCTCAGGTTGGTTCTTTGATCAACCTTTTGAACTTCATCGGCTCTAGGAGCCTTCGTTTCTGCAGTAGCAACAGGTTTGGC
>NW_027248605.1:10000-12500 GCF_031021105.1 Erythrolamprus reginae | reverse complement strand
GCCTCTCCGACCCCGGCCGCCGGCGCGGGAAGGCGGCCTCTCGTTCGGGGACCCCGCACGGGCGCGCGGAACGGGAACGCGGCCTGGGCGGCGCCGGCGGACCCTGCCCGTCGACTCTGTGACGGCGCGGGGCCCCGGGGCCGTGCGCGGACGGTAGTCGTTCCGGTCTACCGGGCCTCTCCGACCCGGCGGCCGGCGCGGGAAGACGGCGTCTCGTTCGTACCCGTCGCGGGGAGCACGTGCCGCGTTGTGGGACCGTCCGCGAACCGGTCTACCCGGCCGATCCCAGCGCGGGCCGCGGGTGCCGTCGTTGCGCGGTAGTGGCCCCGGTCTACCGGCCTGAGCCGAGCGCTGACGGAAGCCTGGCCTGTACAGCTCCCGCCCCCCCCAGCCCCCTGTCCGCCTGTCTGTCTCTGTCTCTCTCTCTCTGTGGCTTGGAGTGTAAGGTGTTGAGGTTTGGTGACGGATTCCATTTCGTCTCCATCCATCCTTGCCATTGCTGAGACATGAATTCTCCACCACGATCTCCCAATGGGGATCGATTGAAGACGTGTGCAGCAAAGTCTTCGAAGATCTGAAAGGCCAGAGGATTTTTGTTTCGTTACATACGCAAAACCGTATCTAGGATAATTATCAAGCATAGTTAAGAAATACTTGAAAATTACCTTTAGTAGGTCGAAATGGACCGACAATGTCGGTATGAGCCCCCCCTCCCCCCCGAAAAAATAATAATAATAATAATCCGTGCACACAAACGTGTGGCACGTTTGCCAATAGGGGCTGCTTTGGATACCAACGGAACAATCCAAGTAAATTTCGCAACTACTACTATCAACCATTGACAAATTCAGGCATCTTGGATAAAACTGCAAAGGATGCATGGCCCAAACGACGATGCCAACGGTGAACACATCTGGAATGAAAAGATTAGTAGTTAGTCAGTACAGGTTTAACGTTTGCAACGTTATGCGGAACCTCAGGTTGGTTCTTTGATCAACCTTTTGAACTTCATCGGCTCTAGGAGCCTTCGTTTCTGCAGTAGCAACAGGTTTGGCTCTCTCTCTCTCTCTCTCTCTCTCTCTCTCTCTCTCTCTCTCTCTCTCTCTCTCTCTCTGCACCTTGGAACTTTTATACTTGCTTCAATTTTCATCTGGGGTTTTGCCTTTAAGTAGTAAACACCTCTAATTGGAAAAGCACGAGCAACAACTGTCTCGTTCTTGATAACGTGGAGTTCTTTTTCTAAGAGCATAAGTCTTCGTTTAGATGATACATACTGAGTAAGTTACTTGCAGCTTCCGGAATGTATAGAACACGTGGAATCGTTTGGTCTAATTCTTTTACGTAAGCAGTTTCCCTTCTCCTTCAACTTTGCATAGGTGATTTGACCCTGAATGTAGTTCTTTTATGTCAGTCTTACGTAGTTCTGTGAAAAGTTCTCTTTGGCAAGTAACGTGAAAAGCGGCTCCGCTATCTAAAGTCCATAAACGTCGGATGTCATGCTCTGGATCTGACTGTGGAACGTTGTTCGGGACCAAAGAACCGACGGAAGGACGTGGTTCACTTCTGGAACCTCGTTGAGATGATCTGTCGGAGTTGCTGGAGCTTCTGCGCCTGCCGCAGATTGAGAGCGTTGCGAATCAGGATATTGAGTGCGTTGGAAGTCTGTTCTCCTGGGCTGGTTGTAACCTGGATATAAGGTTCGGGAGGGAAGCGTTTCTGATAGGAAAGTGAACACAAGGACAAGGGGCCGCAATGTGAAGTTAGTTGAAGTTGGATAATTTCCCATTTTGTTTCGAGTTTCTTTTACGTCGGCGATGCTACAGTATCGCGAATGTGGCCGGTTGGATACCGGATGGAAAATGTTTCCTCTCTACATTATAGCCGGTGGGGGGAAATATCCATCCTTGGCCACTAAAAAAAAAATGGCTCGAAATACTAGCGGGTCGGGAAGGGGGAAAAAAGGGTCCTGACACAGCGGCTCGTCTCCTAGGTGACTGAACCGGTGAAGAAACCAGCCCTCCCTTTCCCATATCGGTCCCGGCGGTTGCACCGGCAGGCGTGGGTTTGCGTCGATGAACTTTAACTTACGCTGGCATGGCCAGCCACGAATCCAAAATGGCTTTGTTAATTAAATAGAACCTAAATAGAGCTAGAGAGCGTGAGGAAGAAACAAGCGTCTGGTGTCGAAGACGGACCACTTGTCAGATCACCAGCGTGGGGAAGAGAGAGGTCGAAAGGAAAAGAGGAGAGAGAGGGAGCCCGCCCCGCCCCGCCCCCAGGTCTACCGGCAGAAGTTGGAAGGGGGACAAAAACTCCCAGCAGACTCTTTCTGGTGCCGGTCTAGGAGAGGGAGAGAGAGAACGTCCAGGCAGAAGCTGAAAGGAAAATACCCAACACTCTCTTTCTGCCGCCGGTCTACCCGTAGAGGGAGAAAGGAAAGAGAAGAGTAAGGGGAGAGAGGTCGGGCCACCGGCGACAGTTGAAAGGAAAATACCAATCA